>NW_026968607.1:0-82607 GCF_028390025.1 Pseudophryne corroboree
GAGGGCGGCGTGGGGGACCAGGGGTCCCTGCAGGCCGCTCGATGACCTGACCTTGTCTGACCCCCTGCGCCCCGCATCTTGGCCGGAATCCGCCGTTGCCCTGGGGGAGGCCACTGCAGCTAATGGCCCAAGAGCCTGCACCACCGTGGCCAGTGCGGACGCTATGGCCCCAAGAGGATCCCATGCGGCACGACCCCCGGAAACGCTGCCCAAAGGACGACCGGTCCTTGGTTGGGCGCGAGCCCGCGCCCCCTGACCGCCCGACGCGCCCCAGGTGTCATGTTCCAACCCGAAGGCAAGAGCCCCCCGGCCGGCCCAGAGGCTCTCCCTCTCCGATCCTTCCCCTTCCCTATCCAGGGAAGGAGAAGAATCCCCTGATCCTGGGGAGGACCCGCCGACGTGTACAGCTGCCCGGGCCGCGGCCCTGCGGCCGCTGACCCATTCTCTGTCACCCCTCCTGCCGCGGGCCCCGCCGCGTCCTGCGACGGTGACCCGCTGCCCCCCCACGCGTCACCTGACCAGCGGAGGGTGCACCCGGATGATGTTGGCGGCCACCCCTTGCTGTTCCTGCTGTGTCCCCTTCATTTATATTTCTAAACATGCTCCCAGCGCTGCCTCCCTGAGGCACACGCTGCACCCCCCTCAACCTGCCTCTCCCCCGGCCGGACTCCGGCATCCGGGGAGAAGACGAGGTTCCTGTGTGTTCAGCTGGCGCCGCTGTGCGGCAAGCGGCGCCCGGAGCGAGCGTGGGCGCGCGCCCCACGTCCACCCGCCAGCTGCCTCCCGGACTGCTCCTCTTGCCCGGCCGCCGCGCGAGGCTCCTGACTAGTCCCCGCGCGGCGACCGCCAGCTCCCTGAAACCTCCTCACCCCCGCCCGGCCCGAACAGCCGACCGCGGCGGGGAAGGAGAGACTGCCTCTGTTGTACCCTGGTGCCCCCCGCGGCGCGCGCCCGCCATGAAATCGGGCTCGGCGGCTCCCGGCGGGGACGGCCGCCGCCCGCCGACACTCGAGCGGCCTGCAGGGACCCCTGGTCCCCCACGCCGCCCTCGTCTGGCTGGAGTGTCCGACTCGGCACCCGGCGACGAGTCCGCCCGGGCCCCGCCATCGTTGCCTGAGGGGGCATCTGATGAGGCCCTAGGGGACGGAGCCCCGTCCCCCCCACCGCCCGCCGCCGCCTCAGGGCCCGCTCGTCCGTCCGACCCACGGAACCGAGCCGGGGCCCTTAGCATGCGCTGGGGGCGAGAAGACATATCAGCAGCCTCTCAATCAAAAAACAGCAAGGGACACCCTGGGCTACTGGAGAGGAGAGCACAATAAGGAGGCAGTATATCTCTGTGAAACAGCAGGAATACCAAATAAAACAAATGTTTTTGCTGGCACTGCAGCACTCACCAAACCAGATCACCAAGAGACTTAAAATGGCTTCACCTTCCCTATATATATCAAGCCCTCCCCTTAAAGAAGGCTGTACTTTCCTCACAGCTAGGTCCACCCCTCCCCAGATGTTTAACTCTTTCCTCTCCTATGCAGTCAATACTCTCTTCTAATATGGTGACAGGGACATTACTGTGTGGTGTATAATATGGTGACAGGGACATTACTGTGTGGTGTATAATATGGTGACAAGGACATTACTGTGTGGTGTATAATATGGTGACAAGGACATTACTGTGTGGTGTATAATATGGTGGCAGGGACATTACTGTGTGGGGTATAATATGGTGACAGGGACATTACTGTGTGGTGTATAATATGGTGACATGGACATTACTGTGTGGTGTATAATATGGTGACAGGGACATTACTGTGTGGTGTATAATATGGTGACAGGGACATTACTGTGTGGTGTATAATATGGTGACAGGGACATTACTGTGTGGTGTATAATATGGTGACAGGGACATTACTGTGTGAGGTATAATATGGTGACAGGGACGTTACTGTGTGAGGTATAATATGGTGACAGGGACGTTACTGTGTGGTGTATAATATGGTGACAGGGGCGTTACTGTGTGGTGTATAATATGGTGACAGGACATTACTGTGTGGTGTATAATATGGTGACAGTGACATTACTGTGTGGTGTATAATATGGTGACAGGACATTACTGTGTGGGGTATAATATGGTGACAGGGACATTACTGTGTGGTGTATAATATGGTGACAGGGACATTACTGTGTGGTGTATAATATGGTGACAGTGACATTACTGTGTGGTGTATAATATGGTGACAGGGACATTACTGTGTGGTGTATAATATGGTGACAGGGACGTTACTGTGTGGGGTATAATATGGTGACAGGGACGTTACTGTGTGGTGTATAATATGGTGACAGGGACGTTACTGTGTGGGGTATAATATGGTGACAGGGACATTACTGTGTGGTGTATAATATGGTGACAGGACATTACTGTGTGGTGTATAATATGGTGACAGGGACGTTACTGTGTGGTGTATAATATGGTGACAGGGACGTTACTGTGTGGTGTATAATATGGTGACAGGGACGTTACTGTGTGGGGTATAATATGGTGACAGGGACGTTACTGTGTGGTGTATAATATGGTGACAGGGACGTTACTGTGTGGGGTATAATATGGTGACAGGGACATTACTGTGTGGTGTATAATATGGTGACAGGACATTACTGTGTGGTGTATAATATGGTGACAGGGACGTTACTGTGTGGTGTATAATATGGTGACAGGGACATTACTGTGTGGTGTATAATATGGTGACAGGGACATTACTGTGTGGTGTATAATATGGTGACAGGGACGTTACTGTGTGGTGTATAATATGGTGACAGGGACGTTACTGTGTGGGGTATAATATGGTGACAGGGACGTTACTGTGTGGTGTATAATATGGTGACAGGGACATTACTGTGTGGTGTATAATATGGTGACAGGGACATTACTGTGTGGGGTATAATATGGTGACAGGACATTACTGTGTGGTGTATAATAATATGGTGACAGGGACATTACTGTGTGGTGTATAATATGGTGACAGGGACATTACTGTGTGATGTATAATATAGTGACAGGGACATTACTGTGTGGTGTATAATATGGTGACAGGGACATTACTGTGTGGGGTATAATATGGTGACAGGGACATTAAACATCCTAGTGACATTTGGTGGACCCGTTCATTCCAAGTAAAGCATTCGTTAACTCTAAACCCAATAAATAAAGACACGGAGACTTGAATTTGGCAGAAAAATTGCTAGCTATTTATTTGACCCTAACCATAGCAAACCTGTAAATGAAAACTTTGTTAAGATGCCGATACAGCCGGCATATGGTGGCAGCAAAAAGAACGGCTCTACTAACCTAAATTAACCGTAAAATACTAAAAATTCGAAACCATCCTAATTGTACTACAACTATCAAAAACCGGTAATAGGTGACAACTCCACCCCCACAGTGACTACCCACCGCTCCTGGGTGCCCTGCCGCTGCCTTCCCGGACGGGTGGTCAAGCGGCCAATAAGTCGATGGAGGTGAGTGCACCTAAACCAAATCAAACTGTAAATCACTACAGCTTACCATACAACCACCAACTGCCGTTCTTTTCCGCCAACAGCGAAAGACTCCTTCCCAGATTCTTCGCACCGCCACCATAACCTCACCCTAACTCCAGCAACACTAGGAACAGATCCTCCAGGAAAAAACATCATCCCCTCATTGGATAGATGCACACCATCAGGCCGAAAAAGGTGACTTTGTCTCCGAACCGCATCCTAGGGTGGCGAACCACTTGGCCTCCGTGGGACAACCCACTTCGCCACCGCCCCATTCACCTTCTGCCTGGCCTCCTCAATTTCGCGACCGTCCGTCACACCTTGCCAACTCAACCTTGGCACCATCAAGAAGAACACCGATATATACAAGTGGTCCATTCCCCTTCTGCGTGGCCTCCTCAATTTCGCGACCGTCCGCCACACCTTGCCAACTCAACCTTGGCACCATCAAGGAGAACACCAATATACAACTGGTCCACTGCTGCGGCCAAAATTGCCAGATCCTGTATCATGGCCCACCGCATCTCCAAAGAAGTCCTCTTCCCCAGGTCGTTGCCACCTAAATGGACAACCAACCCCCTAGGGCTAACATGCTTGCTGGCCTGACTCACTAGTCTACTTCTCCACTCCGTCCACATCATCCCTTGCCAACCAAGCCAACTAACTTCTCGAGCCCTAGGAAACATCTGTGCCCACTGCGAGGCCAAAACTGGGCGGCCCAATACACATAAGAGTGGCCAACCACCAAAATAGGCAAGTCATCTTCCAACCAACCTGAAGAGGAGGAAAAGGGGGTAAAAGTGGTTACTAATCATCTATACCATTGTTTAATTTACTGTATTAACCTGAAGGATCTGCCAAAAAGAAAAATTTTGCTGTCGTAAATTGCAGCAGTCTCGGCCTAGCCGATCTGCATGAGCAATCAGACAATTTGAAGCCTAACATGAACACACAAATGGGAAAGATGAAATTAACAAACAAAAATGGGGGGGGGGGGGGGGGGGGGGGAAGGGGTAAAACATGTAATAACTCAGCTGGAGGTGAAAGCATAAAGACCTGCTGAGGGACTCTGATTAAAACAGATTAGCCGAATTGTGGATTAGAATTCAGTCCGTCAAGTCAGGCAAAAAATTGCAAAATAACTCCAGACCCCCGCTGCCGGCTCATGCCAGCAACGGCGAGTAGCTAATCCCTGAGTAGGATAAAAAGGGGGGAGACAAACAAACGCACAACACCATAACGTACTGAACTGTAATAACATGAGTAAACGACTGGAATTGACACACAAGTACGCGCGAGCTAACATCTCATGCAACGGGGCGCATATACTGTCTGTAACTTGACGACTTCCATCGCCCCACCGCCTGGATCTCAGCCATGTAAAATCCCGTCGCCGCAGCCGACGTCGCAGCCCCTATGCGGAAGGAATGCGTCCCGAACGCAGCGGGTGGAAGGCCCAAGCTCGCAAGACAGCGACCCCTCATCCCATGAAATAGATACTTCGTCACCGGCAGCCCGTATAGTGCAGCGGCTATGACCGCCGACCGTCGGGTCGTACTGCCTCATACTGTACTGCCAAACTTACTGGGCAAATGCTATCCTCAAGAGCCGGAGCCCAGGTGACCCATTGACCTCTCCCCACTTGGTCCGTCTTAGAGCGCCGCAATCTGCAAAGCAAGGACTTCTCACCCACCACCACGTCCCCGACCAGCATGCGCGAATCCGCTCGCTTAGAAGGCGCTACCAGTTCCGAAACCCTAAAAGCCCCGTGGTAAGCCATTGAGCACGCCAAAATGAAGAACAACCGTAATTCGAAACATGGATGACGCGACACCTGTAACCGCCCTGATGACATCCAGCAACAAAGCCGCCTCAATGGGCATCCTCCTGTCAGCCGGCGTCTGCGCGACTCGCGCCCATCCTTTCATCGCCTTCAACAGAATCCCGCTCTTAGCCACGTCGGGGACGCCCTTTATTCTGCTGAAAACGAAATCCTGGCTAAGTACCGGGATACCACCGCTCTGGACCTACCCGAAGCATACAGCTGACAAATAAAAGAAAACATCCTCCGATGCCCGCTCTTACCTTGCTGAATTCGTCCTTAAACAAACTCCACCTACTCGCTCCAAGCTAGCGGCTTAAGCGTGGCTGGCGCGACTGACCGCAACGCAAGACCCTCCAATCCGTCCCGATCACCTCCCAACATAACCGGGAAACTGAACACCATGTTCGTCGGCCTCCGGTGCCTACAAACAAATACTTTCCCACTGCCCTCGTGACAGAGCGTTGGAAATTCCGTTATCCAGCCCAGGCACATGCTGTGTGCGGAACCACACGTTCCGACGTAGGCCTGCCAACGGCAAATGCCCCAGCACCCACAGAAACTACCAGGCGACTTCGCCTCTGATTAATTATCGCATGCGCCACTGCAGGATTGTCACATCTAACCAAGATGCTGCGATGAGCCAGCCGATCGCCCCATACCTCCAGCGCCACGATAATGTGGAAAAGCTCCAGCAGCAAAGGTCCTTCGTTAAACCTTCTCGATGCCATTCCGCCGGACACGGAGGCCGCGCACCAAAATCCCTCCAGATAGCAATCGAAACCAGAGGCACACGTTGCATTGGTGAACAGCTGCAACCTAGCGCTGCCTACTATAGGGGCCTGCCATATACCCGCCCCGTTGAAGTCCTCCAGGAACGAGGCCCATACGGCCAAATCCCTCTTAATCTCTGAGTACAATTGCACGAAACGGGTGGTCTGGCACACCCCGCAGTAGCCTTTTCTAACTTCCGGCAGAAAACCCTCGCCCATCGGGATTACGCGACAAGCAAAGTTCACCATGCCCAGCAAGGACTGCGCCTGCCACAGTGTGACCTAACGCGACCCCTCAAACCAGCAACTAGCGTCGCGGAGCTTCACCCCTTGCTCCGAGGCTGCCGACACGATCCTGCCACTGTGTCAATCTCCATCTCCAAAAAAGGACAAACAGGAGGCCGGGCCCTCTGTTTTATCCTCGGCCACAGGAACGCCGAAGTTGAAAAAACCGCGCTCGGATGCTGAAGAGCAAGTCACCGCACTGTAAGGAATATGCCGGACCCTTGCACCGTAAGTCATAGAGGTAATGGGCAACCCCCTGACCCCCCGACGACGACTGCACGCACCAATGTACTACGTACTAAACCGCTCGAAAATTGAGCATGAAACGAAACAACCATCGGCAGACCTTTGCCAATGAAATACTCCGCCCCTATCCGGCAACCCATAAAACGGAGGTTCCACTGGGCCCGCACCGCACCTCGCTCGCAACAGGCAAGCGAAACCAAACGAACACCGGAAACAAAAATCTTGTATCCGCCCTATTTGGATACCAATCCAACCACCGGCCCATCGCCTCCAAATTAATTTGCGTTGGAGCTCTGCGGAGCGCTCCCGCCCTAGGCCTGTCTCGGGTAAGTTTGCTTACCCCTGGCCCCCTGACGCCTGCCCTTGAAACCAGAGGAGGCTGGGTGGGATCCGCCACATTGCAAGCACGAGTGGCGAAAAATGACGCTGCTTGCCGAAGGAATAGGCCGCGTTGTTAAACGCGAAACATTTCCTTGATGCGCGTCTTGCCCCCCTGCACGGCGGCCGACCTACCTGGCTTGGCCGAACCGCCGTCTGCGCCGGACCCCAGGGCAGGCGACCCTGCGCGGTGCCCGTCCGCCTCCGCGTTCCGTGGCTCCTTTAGCCTGTTGCGAAGCCCGAGTGACCTTGAGCCTCTTCCCCACAGACTTCCACGTCCTTACACCCAAAGTCCATGACTTGCAACCCGTCCTGCTTCTCCCTGAATTCCTGGACATATCGACGCCACTCGGAGCCCGAAGATGTGCGTTGCATGCCGTGTATGAGATGCAGGTACCGAACTATGTTCATGCACTCGTCCGGTCTATACCCCAGGTAACAAGCCGCGAAGACCCCGCTGCCCGTCTTTGCTGCCGCCGCCCTATACTCCCTCTTCGCATCCTTTGCCAAAACAAACACAAAACAAAATCCCCGTAAATCTACCTACGGCAGCTATCCTTCAGCCCACGCATAACTGCCGTGTAGTCGCAGCGAACCCCCGGGGAAATCACGGCGTTTCTTAGCCCTGCGAGCTTCCTCGCTCAGCCGTCTGCGCATCCTCCGCCTCTTCTGCCGTCCCGCCACCCGCTTGGCGAATTTCGTCGCCCGCTTCTTCGCCCCAGTCTTAATACTAACGTCAGACGCCGGCGACGACAGAGAAGCCGAAGAGGAGGAAGAAGCAGAACTACGAGGACTAGAGCTCGTGTAGGAGTCAGATACCGACCGTACCACCTCACCTGATATCGCCGACTGCCCCGACACGGTATCCTTCGGCGTGGCAAAACCGACGTCGTCTTCTTCGGACTCCGCCATCTCCACTTCACCGCGATCCCCTGCAGCAGAGAAAGGAGCGAAGGACCCAGAAGGCACTCACGGTGTATGCCGAGCAACTCGTGAGGAGGGCGTATCTGCCGCGCATCCCTGCCCGACCCGTCCGGGACAATGATCCAGGTCCGCGTCGCCCGCCCAGAGCTCCCTGCAGGCGCGGGCTACCCGCTGCGCCGCCCGCACACCGGACGCACCTGCCACTGCCGGCGTGCTAGAGCTTGCAGCTACCCCGACAAACGGAACCTGGGACCCCGACGCCTGCCGTCCCGTCTTCCTTGGCGGGGAAAAGGGGTGCGCCCCTGAACTATGGCGAACCCATCCCCCCCCAAACTTCGCCTCTATCGGAGGGCTGGCAGTAGGTGCCCTCGCTTCCTGAAGCTACGCTCGCCCCCTCCCCCCGCAAACCGGAGCCACTCCGCCCGCTGGGAGGGAGCTGCGGCGAGACCGGTTAGCGGCCGCAGCAGCCCTGCGGCCGCTAACCCATTCCCTGTCCCCCCACGAGCCACTGGATTCCTGCTCTAGGGGAGTGCCCTGAGGGGACAGAGAGACGTGCGGCGCTGCTGCACGCGCACGAGCGCGAACGGCGCCACCGTCGTGAGCACGGGCTCGCGCGCACCTCATGTGCGCTCCCCGACTCTTTGCCCCGCTAATTCTCTTTGAACTACTCCGCCCCCCCACTTGTACCTGCTGCCCGCCCACACAGGCCTCTTGGGTACTGCCTCATGCCAACATGCGGGGGGGGGGACTGCCTCCCCGCCCCCCGCCGGACTCCGGCTGCAGGGAAGCGAGTTGGGGAGAAAGGGAGGCTGGCGGCGCCGCTGCGCGCACTCGTGCGCGAACGGTGAGCGCGACCCGCCACTTGACCGCCCGCGAGCTCCCGGCTGCATGCACTGTTTATCCGCCGCGCGAGGCCCAGTGACAGACCTCGCGCGGCTCTCAGCCGTCTCCTGCCTGGCCCCTCCACACTGCGAGTGGGACATAAAGGAAGCCGAGAGCGGCTACACCGACGGGCGCATGCGCGCCCTCACCTGCCAGCGAACGCCCGACACCCACACCTCATATGCCGCGCTCGGAGGTGAGGGCTGTGCCCTCCCACCTCCGGGCGGCCTGCCCGAACCTCCGGCCTACCACCCGAGCCTGTGGAGGCCCCAGGGGACGGGGCCCCGTCCCCCAGGCCATCCACCCCTTCCCCGGGCCCAGCCCCACCGCCAGGTGCGCGGTGCCGGGCTGGGATACCGGCGGAACGACGAGGGCGGGCACAAGAGAAGGCTGAGGTGATCTAAAGGAGAATCACCTTGCAATGCAGGGGAGAGCTCGCAGTCTAAATTAAATGGGAAACAACAATTACAATTGGGAAGCCTGCTATGCAGCACTCACCCAACTCAATAAGGCAATTTCACCAACAAGAGAGAGACAAGATGTCTGTCCTTCCCTATATATACTAACCCTCCCCTTTTCCCAAAGGGCTGTACTTTCCTTCCAGCTAGGTCCACCCCTCACAAGATGTTTAACTCATTCCTTTCCTATGCTGTCAATTCTCTCTCCTACTGTGTGGTGTATAATATGGTGACAGTGACATTACTGTGTGGTGTATAATATGGTGACAGGGACATTACTGTGTGGTGTATAATATGGTGACAGGGACATTACTGTGTGGTATATAATATGGTGACAGGGACATTACTGTGTGGTGTATAATATGGTGACAGGGACATTACTGTGTGGTGTATAATATGGTGACAGGGACATTACTGTGTGGTATATAATATGGTGACAGGGACATTACTGTGTGGTGTATAATATGGTGACAGGGACATTACTGTGTGGGGTATAATATGGTGACAGGGACGTTACTGTGTGGTGTATAATATGGTGACAGGGACATTACTGTGTGGTGTATAATATGGTGACAGGGACGTTACTGTGTGGTGTATAATATGGTGACAGGGACATTACTGTGTGGTGTATAATATGGTGACAGTGACATTACTGTGTGGTGTATAATATGGTGACAGGGACATTACTGTGTGGTGTATAATATGGTGACAGGGACATTACTGTGTGGTGTATAATATGGTGACAGGGACATTACTGTGTGGTGTACAATATGGTGACAGGGACATTACTGTGTGGTGTATAATATGGTGACAGGGACGTTACTGTGTGGTGTATAATATGGTGACAGGGACATTACTGTGTGGTGTATAATATGGTGACAGGGACATTACTGTGTGGTGTATAATATGGTGACAGGACATTACTGTGTGGTGTATAATATGGTGACAGGGACGTTACTGTGTGGTGTATAATATGGTGACAGGGACGTTACTGTGTGGTGTATAATATGGTGACAGGGACATTACTGTGTGGTGTATAATATGGTGACAGGGACATTACTGTGTGGGGTATAATATGGTGACAGTGACATTACTGTGTGGTGTATAATATGGTGACAGGGACATTACTGTGTGGGGTATAATATGGTGACAGGGACATTACTGTGTGGTGTATAATATGGTGACAGGGACATTACTGTGTGGTGTATAATATGGTGACAGAGACATTACTGTGTGGTGTATAATGAGGTGACAGGGACATTACTGTGTGGTGTATAATATGGTGGCAGGGACGTTACTGTGTGGTGTATAATATGGTGACAGGGACGTTACTGTGTGGTGTATAATATGGTGACAGGGACATTACTGTGTGGTGTATAATATGGTGACAGGGACATTACTGTGTGGTGCATAATATGGTGACAGGGACGTTACTGTGTGGTGTATAATATGGTGACAGGGACGTTACTGTGTGGTGTATAATATGGTGACAGGGACATTACTGTGTGGTGTATAATATGGTGACAGGGACATTACTGTGTGGTGTATAATATGGTGACAGGGACATTACTGTGTGGTGTATAATATGGTGACAGGGACGTTACTGTGTGGTGTATAATATGGTGTCACCCCACGTAACCCTAATGGAACATGTGACCTCCCATACGCCCTGAGGACATTGGGGTCACTGTCCTGGAATGTCTGGAAATGCAGCGCTATGGAGACAGGAGATTTCTACATGTTCCAATAATCTGACTTTTGAAGGTCTGGATGTTCTGCTGATGTAGAGTTTGTGACAGGGACATTCGGGATGACACACCTAGAAATACCTACAGTATATAGCGTTCTCCTGCCCTGGTAAAGCACACATATAGATACATTATACAGAATATTATAACTGCAGGTGTCAGTCACCTATTGTGGTGTCAGTCACAGTGTATAGATGTCATGTCGCTATTGTGTAACTCAGGCAGTTGTGTCACTTACCTAGAGGCGCTGGTTCTGCTGCTGGGACGGAGCCCAAATAGCAGAGGAGGAGCAGCAGGAAGGAGCCGGTTACTGCAGACATGTCTGAGTGCTGGAGATGTGTGACACCCAGGAGACATCCCAGGTGCTTTATAGGAACCACACAAGGAAGGAGGAACAGAGAGCAGGACACGCACTAATTATATTAATTCGCAATCGTGTCTTCTCACACTGCACAACAGGGAATCCTGCCAGCGGAAGGCGTTGTGTAACTGTCAGCACCGTTCTCACAGCAGGCTTACTGAGTAAGTAAGAAAGGGTTAATATAAAAAAAAGGGGGTTAGGTCCCCCCTCCTAAAAATATAACCAGCCCTAGACCTCTACTACAGAAACATTGGGGGGAAATCCAGTACAAGGTGCCCCTGTTTATCCAGTAACCAGAAGGAGGCTAAAACATCCGGAGGTAATGCCATAGCAGCATAGGGCAAGTGTGTATCTAGGGGAAACATAAAGTACTCGCACCACCCATATTCTCCACTGCCCACGTATATCCCCACCACACATATTCTCCACTACCCACGTATATCCCCACCACACATATTCTCCCCTACCCACGTATATCCCCACCACACATATTCTCCACTACCCACGTATATCACCACCACACATATTCTCCACTACCCACGTATATCCCCACCACACATATTCTCCACTACCCACGTATATCCCCACCACACATATTCTCCACTACACACGTATATCCCCACCACACATATTCTCCACTACACACGTATATCCCCACCACACATATTCTCCACTACCCACGTATATCCCCACCACACATATTCTCCACTACCCACGTATATCCCCACCACACATATTCTCCACTACCCACGTATATCCCCACCACACATATTCTCCACTACCCACGTATATATCCCCACCACACATATTCTCCACTACCCACGTATATCCCCACCACACATATTCTCCACTACCCACGTATATCCCCACCACACATATTCTCCACTACCCATATATATCCCCACCACACATATTCTCCCCTACCCACGTATATCCCCACCACACATATTCTCCACTACCCACGTATATCGCCACCACACATATTCTCCACTACCCACGTATATCCCCACCACACATATTCTCCACTACCCACGTATATCCCCACCACACATATTCTCCACTACCCACGTATATCCCCACCACACATATTCTTCACTACCCACGTATATCCCCACCACACATATTCTCCACTACCCACGTATATCCCCACCACCCATATTCTCCACTACCCACGTATATCCCCACCTCACATATTCTCCACTACCCACGTATATCCCCACCACACATATTCTCCACTACCCACGTATATATCACCACCACACATATTCTCCACTACCCACGTATATCCCCACCACACATATTCTCCACTACCCACGTATATCCCCACCACACATATTCTCCACTACCCACGTATATCCCCACCACCCATATTCTCCACTACCCACGTATATCCCCACCACACATATTCTCCACTACCCACACATATTCTCCACTACCCACGTATATCCCCACCACACATATTCTCCACTACCCACGTATATCCCCACCACACATATTCTCCACTACCCACGTATATCCCCACCACACATATTCTCCACTACCCACGTATATCCCCACCACACATATTCTCCACTACCCACGTATATCCCCACCACACATATTCTCCACTACCCACGTATATCCCCACCACACATATTCTCCACTACCCACGTATATCCCCACCACACATATTCTCCACTACCCACGTATATCCCCACCACACATATTCTCCACTACCCACGTATATATCCCCACCACACATATTCTCCACTACCCACGTATATCCCCACCACACATATTCTCCACTACCCACGTATATCCCCACCACACATATTCTCCACTACCCACGTATATATCCCCACCACACATATTCTCCACTACCCACGTATATCCCCACCACACATATTCTCCACTACCCACGTATATCCCCACCACACATATTCTCCACTACCCACGTATATCCCCACCACACATATTCTCCACTACCCACGTATATCCCCACCACACATATTCTCCACTACCCACGTATATCCCCACCACCCATATTCTCCACTACCCACGTATATCCCCACCACACATATTCTCCACTACCCACGTATATATCCCCACCACACATATTCTCCACTACCCACGTATATCCCCACCACACATATTCTCCACTACCCACGTATATCCCCACCACACATATTCTCCACTACCCACGTATATCCCCACCACCCATATTCTCCACTACCCACGTATATCCCCACCACACATATTCTCCACTACCCACACATATTCTCCACTACCCACGTATATCCCCACCACACATATTCTCCACTACCCACGTATATATCCCCACCACACATATTCTCCACTACCCACGTATATCCCCACCACACATATTCTCCACTACCCACGTATATCCCCACCACACATATTCTCCACTACCCACGTATATCCCCACCACACATATTCTCCACTACCCACGTATATCCCCACCACACATATTCTCCACTACCCACGTATATCCCCACCACCCATATTCTCCACTACCCACGTATATCCCCACCACACATATTCTCCACTACCCACGTATATATCCCCACCACACATATTCTCCACTACCCACGTATATCCCCACCACACATATTCTCCACTACCCACGTATATCCCCACCACACATATTCTCCACTACCCACGTATATCCCCACCACCCATATTCTCCACTACCCACGTATATCCCCACCACACATATTCTCCACTACCCACACATATTCTCCACTACCCACGTATATCCCCACCACACATATTCTCCACTACCCACGTATATCCCCACCACACATATTCTCCACTACCCACGTATATCCCCACCACACATATTCTCCACTACCCACGTATATCCCCACCACACATATTCTCCACTACCCACGTATATCCCCACCACACATATTCTCCACTACCCACGTATATCCCCACCACCCATATTCTCCACTACCCACGTATATCCCCACCACACATATTCTCCACTACCCACACATATTCTCCACTACCCACGTATATCCCCACCACACATATTCTCCACTACCCACGTATATCCCCACCACACATATTCTCCACTACCCACGTATATCCCCACCACACATATTCTCCACTACCCACGTATATCCCCACCACACATATTCTCCACTACCCACGTATATCCCCACCACACATATTCTCCACTACCCACGTATATCCCCACCACACATATTCTCCACTACCCACGTATATCCCCACCACACATATTCTCCACTACCCACGTATATCCCCACCACACATATTCTCCACTACCCACGTATATATCCCCACCACACATATTCTCCACTACCCACGTATATCCCCACCACACATATTCTCCACTACCCACGTATATCCCCACCACACATATTCTCCACTACCCACGTATATATCCCCACCACACATATTCTCCACTACCCACGTATATCCCCACCACACATATTCTCCACTACCCACGTATATCCCCACCACACATATTCTCCACTACCCACGTATATCCCCACCACACATATTCTCCACTACCCACGTATATCCCCACCACCCATATTCTCCACTACCCACGTATATCCCCACCACACATATTCTCCACTACCCACGTATATATCCCCACCACACATATTCTCCACTACCCACGTATATCCCCACCACACATATTCTCCACTACCCACGTATATCCCCACCACACATATTCTCCACTACCCACGTATATATCCCCACCACACATATTCTCCACTACCCACGTATATCCCCACCACACATATTCTCCACTACCCACGTATATCCCCACCACACATATTCTCCACTACCCACGTATATCCCCACCACACATATTCTCCACTACCCACGTATATCCCCACCACACATATTCTCCACTACCCACGTATATCCCCACCACACATATTCTCCACTACCCACGTATATATCCCCACCACACATATTCTCCACTACCCACGTATATCCCCACCACACATATTCTCCACTACCCACGTATATCCCCACCACACATATTCTCCACTACCCACGTATATCCCCACCACACATATTCTCCACTACCCACGTATATCCCCACCACACATATTCTCCACTACCCACGTATATCCCCACCACCCATATTCTCCACTACCCACGTATATCCCCACCACACATATTCTCCACTACCCACGTATATATCCCCACCACACATATTCTCCACTACCCACGTATATCCCCACCACACATATTCTCCACTACCCACGTATATCCCCACCACACATATTCTCCACTACCCACGTATATATCCCCACCACACATATTCTCCACTACCCACGTATATCCCCACCACACATATTCTCCACTACCCACGTATATCCCCACCACACATATTCTCCACTACCCACGTATATCCCCACCACACATATTCTCCACTACCCACGTATATCCCCACCACACATATTCTCCACTACCCACGTATATCCCCACCATACATAAAATACAAAACATATCTATATGTACCCCATACTGCCTCTCTGTGCCTCTATCTGTACCTCATACTGCCTCTCTGTGCCTCTACCTGTACCCCATACTGCCTCTCTGTGCCTCTATCTGTACCTCATACTTCCTCTCTGTGCATCTACCTGTACCTCATACTGCCTCTCTGTTCCTCTACCTGTAACCCATACTGCCTCTCTGTGCCTCCACCTGTACCTCATACTGCCTCTCTGTGCATCTACTTGTACCTCATACTGCCTATCTGTGCCTCTACCTGTACACCTTACTGCCTCTCTATACATCTACCTGTACCCCATACTTCCTCTCTGTGCCTCTACCTGTACCCCATACTGCCTCTCTGTGCATCTAACTGTACTCCATACTGCCTCTCTGTGCTTCTACCTGTACTCCATACGGCCTCTCTGTGCCTCTACCTGTACCCCATACTGCCTCTCTATACATCTACCTGTACCCCATACTGCCTCTCTGTGCCCCTACCTGTACTCCATACTGCGTCTCTGTGCCTCTACCTGTACCCCATACTGCCTCTCTGTGCATCTACCTGTACCCCATACTGCCTCTCTGTGCCTCTACCTGTATCCCATACTGCCTCTCTGTGCCTCTACCTGTACCCCACACTGCCTCTCTCTGTGCCTCCAACTGTACCCCACACTGCCTCTCTGTGCCTCTACCTGTACCCCACACTGCCTCTCTGTGCCTCTACCTGTACCCCATACTGCCTCTCTGTGCCTCTACCTGTACCCCACACTGCCTCTCTCTGTGCCTCCAACTGTACCCCACACTGCCTCTCTCTGTGCCTCCAACTGTATCCCACACTGCCTCTATGTGACTCTAACTGCACCCCATACTGCCTCTTTGTGCATCTGCCTGTACCCCACATTGCCTCTCTGTGCCTCCACCTATACCTCACACTGCCACTATGTACTGTACCTCTAACTGCACCCCATACTGCCTCTCTGTGCATCGACCTGTACCTTATACTGCCTCTCTCTGCCTCTACCTGTACCCCATACTGCCTCTCTGTGCCTCTACCTGTACAACATACTGCCTCTATGTTCCTCTACCTGTACCCCATACTGCCTCTCTATGCCTCTACCTGTACCCCATACTGCCTCTCTGTGCCTCCACCTATACCCCATACTGCCACTATGTACCTCTAACTGCACCCCATACTGCCTCTCTGTGCCTCTATCTGTACCTCATACTGCCTCTCTGTGCCTCTACCTGTACCCCATACTGCCTCTCTGTGCCTCTATCTGTACCTCATACTTCCTCTCTGTGCATCTACCTGTACCTCATACTGCCTCTCTGTTCCTCTACCTGTACCCCATACTGCCTCTCTGTGCCTCCACCTGTACCTCATACTGCCTCTCTGTGCCTCTACCTGTACCTCATACTGCCTCTCTGTGCCTCTACCTGTACACCTTACTGCCTCTCTGTGCCTCTACCTGTACCCCATACTTCCTCTCTGTGCCTCTACCTGTACCCCATACTGCCTCTCTGTGCATCTAACTGTACCCCATACTGCCTCTCTGTGCCTCTACCTGTACTCCATACTGCCTCTCTGTGCTTCTACCTGTACTCCATACGGCCTCTCTGTGCCTCTACCTGTACCCCATACTGCCTCTCTATACATCTACCTGTACCCCATACTGCCTCTCTGTGCCCCTACCTGTACTCCATACTGCGTCTCTGTGCCTCTACCTGTTCCCCATACTGCCTCTCTGTGCATCTACCTGTACCCCATACTGCCTCTCTGTGCCTCTACCTGTACCCCACACTGCCTCTCTGTGCCTCTACCTGTACCCCATACTGCCTCTCTGTGCCTCTACCTGTACCCCACACTCCCTCTCTCTGTGCCTCCAACTGTACCCCACACTGCCTCTCTCTGTGCCTCCAACTGTATCCCACACTGCCTCTATGTGACTCTAACTGCACCCCATACTGCCTCTTTGTGCATCTGCCTGTACCCCACATTGCCTCTCTGTGCCTCCACCTATACCCCACACTGCCACTATGTACCTCTAACTGCACCCCATACTGCCTCTCTGTGCATCGACCTGTACCCCATACTGCCTCTCTGTGCCTCTACCTGTACCCCATACTGCCTCTCTGTGCCTCTACCTGTACACCATACTGCCTCTATGTTCCTCTACCTGTACCCCATACTGCCTCTCTGTGCCTCTACCTGTACCCCATACTGCCTCTCTGTGCCTCCACCTATACCCCACACTGCCACTATGTACCTCTAACTGCACCCCATACTGCCTCTCTGTGCATCGACCTGTACCCCATACTGCCTCTCTGTGACTATACCTGTACCCCATACTGCCTCTCTGTTCCTCTACTTGTACCCCACACTACCTCTCTTTGCATCGACCTGTACCCCATACTGCCTCTCTGTGACTATACATGTACCCCACACTGCCTCTCTGTGCCTCTACCTGTACCCCACATTGCCTCTCTGTGCCTCCACCTGTACCCCACACTGCCTCTATGTGCCTCTAACTGCACCCCATACTGCCTCTCTGTGCCTCTACCTGTAACCCACACTGCCTCTCTGTGCCTCTACCTCTACCCCATACTGCCTCTGTGTGTCTCTTCCTGTACCCCATACTGCCTCTCTGTGCATCTACCTGTACCCCTTACTGCCTCTCAGTGCCTCTACCTGTACCTTATACTGCCTCTCTGTGCCTCCACCTGTACCCAACACTGCCTCTATGTTTTTATTATTTTCCTTTATTTATATGGCGCCACAAGGTTTCCGCAGCGCCCAATTACAGAGTAAATATGAACATAATCAAAACAGTTAAACAGTGACTTACAGTTGAAGACAATATAGGACAAGTACAGGGTAACTAAGCAGAACTACACCAGTAAATGACAGAGAAGTTCCAGGTGGCCAAAAAACTGCGTGATTTGGGCAGTTAAGGATTATTAAAGTAAGAAAAGGATAAGCACATGAGGGAAGAGGGCCCTACTCATGAGAGCTTATATTGTAAGGGGAGGGGTAGACAGACAGGGGTAACACAGATGGGGTACATAGAGAGCGTGGAACAGAGGGTTAGGATGAGATTTGGCTGGGTTTGGTAAAGAAATGGGTCTTAAGAGCCCGTTTGAAGTTTTGTAGAGAGGTGGAGAGTCTGAGGGGGAGAGGTAAAGAATTCCAGAGGAAGGGAGCAGCACGTGAAAAATCTTGGAGATAGGAGTGGGAGGAAGTAATCAGAAGACAGGAGCATTGGCGTGCATTAGCAGAGCAAAGAGGACGGGTGGGAGAGTAAAGGGAGATAAGGTCAGAGATGTAGATGGGAGAGGAGTGGGTGAGGGCTTTGTAAGTGAGTGTGAGAAGTTTGAATTGGATTCTGAAAGGGAAGGGAAGCCAGTGGAGGGCCTGTAGGAGAGGGTACGTGGACGTAGTGCGTTTGGTGAGGAAGATGATCCGGGCAGCAGCATTGAGGATAGGTTTAAGTGGAGAGAGGTAATTGTCAGGAAGGCCAGTTAGGAGGAGATTACAGTAGTCCAGTCTGGAAATAATCAGTGAGT
Organism: Pseudophryne corroboree; assembly: GCF_028390025.1. Classification (NCBI taxonomy): domain Eukaryota; kingdom Metazoa; phylum Chordata; class Amphibia; order Anura; family Myobatrachidae; genus Pseudophryne; species Pseudophryne corroboree. The sequence continues at coordinate 19,461 of NW_026968607.1, forward strand.
GAATAATGATCTTAGTGGCATCCTGGGTGAGAAAAGGTCTGATCCTGGAAATGTTTTTGAGATGAAAATGACAGGTTTGTGAGAGGTGCTGAATGTGTGGTTTGAAGGAGAGGGAGGAGTCAAGGATTATGCCAAGACAGCGTACTTGGGGGCTAGAGGAGATAGTCATGCCATCAATGGATAATGAGACTGTGGGAGGTGAGGCTGTGCGGGAGGGTGGGAAGATGATCAGCTCAGTCTTAAACATGTTGAGTTTAAGAAAGCGCTGGGACATCCAGGAAGAGATAGCAGAAAGACAGTTGGAGGTACGAGTGAGGAGAGCCGTGGAGAGATCAGGGGAGGAGAGGTAGATTTGAGTGTCATCAGCATAGAGGTGATATTGGAAGTTAAAAGAACTAATGAGTTCACCTAAAGAGGATGTATAGAGAGAGAAAAGGAGAGGACCAAGAACAGAACCTTGGGGGACACCAACAGTTAGTGGAAGTGGGGGCGAGGTAGCATCATGAGAGGAGACAGAGAAGGAACGATCAGCAAGGTAGGAGGACAGCCAGGAGAGGGCAGTATCGCGTAGACCAAGAGAGTGAAGGATTTGCAGAAGGAGAGGGTGGTCCACAGTGTCAAAAGCAGCAGAGAGGTCAAGAAGAATAAGCAGAGAGTAGTGGCCCTTAGATTTGGCGGCATGGAGGTCATTGCAGACTTTTGTGAGGGCAGTTTCAGTGTAGTGGAGAGAGCGGAAACCAGACTGGAATGGGTCAAGCAGTGAGTGAGAGGAAAGAAAGGCAGTGAGGCGATTATAGACAATACGCTCAAGAAGTTTGGAGGCAAAGGGGAGGAGAGAGATGGGTCGATAGTTGGAGAGAGTGTTAGGATCAAGGGTAGGTTTTTTAAGAATAGGGGAGACAAGAGCATGCTTGAAGGCAGAGGTGACAGTGCCTGATGAGAGGGTGAGATTGAGAAGGTGGGCAAGATGGGAACAGGCAGAAGGAGAGAGGTAGCGGAGGAGGTGGGAGGGGATAGGGTCGAGTGGGGAGGTTGTGGGGGGGGGGAGAGGAATGTATGAGGGCCATGACTTCCTCGCCAGATACATGGGAGAAAGATGTCAGAGTTGGTAAGAGGATAGGGGAGGGGTGGCAAAGGATGGGTGGTGGCTGGTTGCTGGACTGGTGGGATGTGATGTCCTGACGTATGGAGTCAATCTTGGATGTGAAATAAGTGGCAAAGTCAAGAGCAGACAATGAGGAAGGGAGAGGAGGTGGTGGTGGGCAGAGGAGGGAGTTAACAGTGGCAAAGAGGCGCCGGGGGTTGGAAGACTGGGTAGAGATGAGGATTTGGAAGTATGATTGTTTAGCGAGGGAAAGGGCAGCACTGAAGGATGAGCGCATGCATTTGAAATGGAGGAAGTCTGCTTTAGAGCGTGATTTCCTCCACTGTCGCTCGGCAGTACGTCAGCATTTTTGTAGATATCTGGTGCATTTGGTATGCCAGGGTTGAGGTGTTGATCTGTGAGGGTGAATAGTGGTTGGCGGAGCAACAGAGTCAAGGGCTGAAGTAAGAGATGCATTGTATAGAGATGTGGCTTGTTCAGGGCATGTGAGAGAGAGAAGAGGAGAGAGAAGTGAGTCAAACAGGGAGGATAGGGATGGGGTGTCAATAGCCTCAATGTTACGCTTAGTGATGGTAGCCTTAGGAGGGAGAGATGGGGGAGCAGAGATAGATAATTTGAATGATAGAAAGTGGTGGTCAGAGAGGGGAAAAGGGGAATTGGAGAAATCAGAAATATCACAGCGGTGAGTGAAAACCAGATCCAGTGAGCTCCCGTTCACATGGGAGGGTGAGGTGGTCCACTGGGAGAGACCAAGTGAAGAGGTGAGTGACTGCTGGTAAGTGACATAGATTAACTACAAACGCCTTGGAGAGAGATAAAGTAGCAGCCAATCAGCTCCTAACTGTCATGTTACAGGCTGCATTTGAAAAATGACAGTACGGAGCTGATTGGTTGGTACTTTATCTCCATCCATTTTATCTCTCTCCAGGGCTTAGAAAATATTGTATAAACCATAAGGTGTCTCCCTTACAGCAATTTAAAGTGCAATTTGCTGAGACCAACAAGGATTTGGGCATAAATAGGGCAGTAAGTGGAATGGACTTTAGGAAATTTCCCATTTTTCACTCTGTAGCGTCTTCCAGAGAGGACACATCCGGAATAGGATGTGGCACCATTCCCTCAGAGAACCAGAGGTGTAGCTGTGGGAGGTAATGGAGTCAGCTGCCACCGGGCTACTGCCTGTAGGGGGCACCTCTCCTCCCATTCAGGGACACCATTCAATTCAGGTAATTCAAAGCCACCGCTATCTCTTCTATGGCCGCCTGCCCCACTAGTCCCTGCACCTTACAAATCACATCCTCTTTATTATAGATGCACATTTTGAAAGTGTCAGACAGAGGAACAGAACCCAAGAACTATTACACTGGAAGTAGACACCTCACTGATGGAGATATTTGCTCCTATATAGGAAGCGCGAGAACTCTAACTATATGAAGTAACTTCTCTGACCATTAGACGTAACTTCATACAGTTATAATTCTCAAACTTCCTATACAGGAGCAAATATCTCTATGAGTAAGGTGTCTGCCTTCTGTGCAACAAGGTATGGGTTCGAATCCTGGGTATGACTGCTAAGAAATGTGTGATTTAGAATAAATGACAACTAGATGTAAATATATATAATTTTTTTTTATAATACTCCATATACATACATATATTTATATATAGGGGTGCACCAACATTTATCTTTCCTTTGGGCAACTGGGACAAACTTACACAACTGCAGAGTACAGTGACATCACTCCCTCAGGCACAGGGTACAGTGACATCATTCCCTCAGGCACAGGGTACAGTGACATCACTCCCTCAGGCACAGGGTACAGTGACATAACTCCCTCAGGCACAGAGTACAGTGACATCACTCCCTCAGGCACAGGGTACAGTGACATCATTCCCTCAGGCACAGGGTACAGTGACATCACTCCCTCAGGCACAGGGTAAAGTGACATCACTCCCTCAGGCACAGGGTACAGTGACATCATTCCCTCAGGCACAGGGTACAGTAACATCATTCCCTCAGGCACAGGGTACAGTGACATCATTCCCTCAGGCACAGGGTAAAGTGACATCACTCCCTCAGGCACAGGGTACAGTGACATCATTCCCTCAGGCACAGGGTAAAGTGACATCACTCCCTCAGGCACAGGGTACAGTGACATCATTCCCTCAGGCACAGGGTAAAGTGACATCATTCCTTCACTGACAAAGTACAGTGACATCATTCCCTCGTGCAAATGGTACAGTGACATCACTCCCTCAGGCACAGGGTACAGTGACATCATTCCCTCAGGCACAGGGTACAGTGACATCATTCCCTCAGGCACAGGGTACAGTGATATCATTCCCTCAGGCACAGGGTACAGTGACATCATTCCCTCAGGCACAGAGTACAGTGACATCATTCCCTCAGGCACAGGGTACAGTGACATCATTCCCTCAGGCACAGGGTAAAGTGACATCACTCCCTCAGGCACAGGGTACAGTGATATCATTCCCTCAGGCACAGAGTACAGTGACATCACTCTCTCAGGCACAGGGTACAGTGACATCATTCCCTCAGGCACAGAGTACAGTGACATCAGTTTACCTCAGGTACAGCCAGTAGCAGATTTACCATTATGTAAACAAAGCAATCACTTATGGCCTGGCGGATCCCAGGGGCCCACAGACAGGTACAGTGACCTGCACTGGGGTTAAGCAGTGGCTCTAACCAACTTTACAGTGGCAGCTGATCAGTAGGGCTGGGAGAAGGCTGTGTTACTGGGGCTGGGAGAATGCTGTGTTACTGGGGCTGGGAGAAGGCTGTGTTACTGGGGCTGGGAGAAGGCTGTGTTACTGGGGCTGGGAGATGGCTGTGTTACTGGGGCTGGGAGAAGGCTGTGTTACTGGGGCTGGGATAATGCTGTGTTACTGGGGCTGGGAGAAGGCTGTGTTACTGGGGCTGGGAGAAGGCTGTGTTACTGGGGCTGGGAGATGGCTGTGTTACTGGGGCTGGGAGATGGCTGTGTTACTGGGGCTGGGAGATGGCTGTGTTACTGGGGCTGGGAGATGGCTGTGTTACTGGGGCAGGGAGAAGGCTGTGTTACTGGGGCTGGGAGAAGGCTGTGTTACTGGGGCTGGGAGAAGGCTGTGTTACTGGGGCTGGGAGATGGCTGTGTTACTGGGGCTGGGAGATGGCAGTGTTACTGGGGCTGGGAAATGGCTGTGTTACTGGGGCTGGGAGAAGGCTGTGTTACTGGGGCTGGGAGAAGGCTGTGTTACTGGGGCTGGGAGATGGCTGTGTTACTGGGGCTGGGAGATGGCTGTATTACTGGGGCTGGGAGAAGGCTGTGTTACTGGGGCTGGGAGATGGCTGTGTTACTGGGGCTGGGAGATGGCTGTGTTACTGGGGCTGGGAGATGGCTGTATTACTGGGGCTGGGAAATGGCTGTGTTACTGGGGCTGGGAGAAGGCTGTGTTACTGGGGCTGGGAGAAGGCTGTGTTACTGGGGCTGGGAGATGGCTGTGTTACTGGGGCTGGGAGAAGGCTGTGTTACTGGGGCTGGGAGAAGGCTGTGTTACTGGGGCTGGGAGATGGCTGTGTTACTGGGGCTGGGAAATGGCTGTGTTACTGGGGCTGGGAGAAGGCTGTGTTACTGGGGCTGGGAGATGGCTGTGTTACTGGGGCTGGGAGAAGGCTGTGTTACTGGGGCTGGGAGATGGCTGTGTTACTGGGGCTGGGAGATGGCTGTGTTACTGGGGCTGGGAGATGGCTGTGTTACTGGGGCTGGGAGATGGCTGTGTTACTGGGGCTGGGAGATGGCTGTATTACTGGGGCTGGGAGAAGGCTGTGTTACTGGGGCTGGGAGAAGGCTGTGTTACTGGGGCTGGGAGATGGCTGTGTTACTGGGGCTGGGAGAATGCTGTGTTACTGGGGCTGGGAGAAGGCTGTGTTACTGTGGCTGGGAGATGGCTGTATTACTGGGGCTGGGAGATGGCTGTATTACTGGAGCTGGGAGAATGGCATGCTGTGTTACTGGGGCTGGGAGAATGCTGTGTTACTGGGGCTGGGAGAAGGCTGTGTTACTGGGGCTGGGAGATGGCTGTATTACTGGGGCTGGGAGAAGGCTGTGTTACTGGGGCTGGGAGAAGGCTGTGTTACTGGGGCTGGGAGAATGCTGTGTTACTGGGGCTGGGAGAATACTGTGTTACTGGGGCTGAGAGAATGCTGTGTTACTGGGGCTAGGAGAATGCTGTGTTACTGGGGCTAGGAGAATGCTGTGTTACTGGGGCTGGGAAAGTCTAATGTGAATAGGACTTAATAATTCTGTTTGAGTGTGTAATGTTACTGGTGCTGTGATAGTAATTGTGACTGGTACTATGTGATGTGACTGATAGTGTGCAATGTTACAGGGGCTCTTCAATGGGGATGTAGCTATGCAACCGGCAGTCAAATTTCCTCCCCATACAACCCACACCCTCACAATCCCAAATGTCACCATCGAGCTTGCAGCATGGAGGTGTGTAATGTGGATGAGAGTGTGTAATCTCTATGGAGGTGTGCAGTGTGGATGAGAGTGTGTAATGTGTATGGAGGTGTGCAGTGTGGATGAGAGTGTGTAATGTGTATGGAGGTGTGCAGTGTGGATGAGAGTGTGTAATGTGTATGGAGGTGTGCAGTGTGGATGAGAGTGTGTAATCTCTATGGAGGTGTGCAGTGTGGATGAGAGTGTGTAATGTGTATGGAGGTGTGCAGTGTGGATGAGAGTGTGTAATGTGTATGGAGGTGTGCAGTGTGGATGAGAGTGTGTAATGTGTATGGAGGTGTGCAGTGTGGATGAGAGTGTGTAATCTCTATGGAGGTGTGCAGTGTGGATGAGAGTGTGTAATGTGTATGGAGGTGTGCAGTGTGGATGAGAGTGTGTAATGTGTATGGAGGTGTGCAGTGTGGATGAGAGTGTGTAATCTGTATGAAGGTGTGCAATGTGGCTGAGAGTGTGTAATGTGTATGGAGGTGTGCAATGTGGCTGAGAGTGTGTAATCTGTATGGAGGTGTGTAATGTGGCTGAGTATAAGCAATTTGTGTGGAGGTGTGCAATGTTAGTGAGTGTGCAATCTGTATGGAGGTGTGCAATGTGGCTGAGAGTGTGCAATCTGTATTGAGGTGTGCAATGTGGCTGAGAGTGTGCAATCTGTATTGAGGTGTGCAATGTGGCTGAGAGTGTGCAATCTGTATTGAGGTGTGCAATGTGGCTGAGAGTGTGCAATGTGTATGGAGGTGTGTAATGTGGCTGAGAATGAATAATCTGTATGAAGGTGTACAATGTGGCTGAGTATAAGCAATTTGTTGGAGGTGTGCAATGTTACTGAGAGTGTGCAATCTGTGTGGAGGTGTGTAATGTAGTGATGAGCGGGTTCGGTTTCCGAGAAACCGAACCCCCCCCGAGCTTTACCTTTTTAACACGGGTTCGAGCAGACTCGGATCCTCCCGCCTTGCTCGGCTAACCCGAGCGCGCCCGAACGTCATCATCCCGCTGTCGGATTCTCGCGAGATTCAGATTCTATAAGCAGCCGCACGTCGCCGCCATTTTCACACGTGCATTGGAGATGATAGGGAGAGGACGTGGCTGGCGTCCTCTCCGTTTAGTAGAAGTCAGAAGACAGTTGATTTGATTGCTTGTGCTTGTTTATTACTATAATTGTGGGGAGGATTGGGGAGCAGCTGTTAGGAGGAGTACAGTGCAGAGTTTAGTTTTTATTATCCGTTCTCTGCCTGAAAAAAATGCTCAATACCATATCTGTGCTCAGTGTGCTGCATGATATATCTGTGCTGAGTGCTCACACTGCTTAATTGTGGGGACTGGGGGGGAGCAGCTATAGCAGGAGTACAGTGCAGAGTTTTGCTGACAGTGACCACCAGTATACGTTTGTCTGCCTGAAAAACACTCCATATCTGTGCTCACAGTGTGCTGCTTTATTGTGGGGACTGGGGACCACCAGTATAATTAATATTATATATAGGAGGAGTACAGTGCAGAGTGCACTGCTGTACCTACCTCTGTGTCGTCATCCATTAAGTATACTATCCATCTACATTCCTATACCAGTGGTGCTTTTAGTTTAGCAGTTTGCTGACAGTGTCCAACAGGTCCAGTATACTATATATAGCAGTACGGTAGGCCACTGCTGTACCTACCTCTGTGTCGTCACTCGTCATCCATTAAGTATACTATCCATCCATCTACATTGTATACCTGTGGTGCCTTTTTTTTAGACTAGTTTAGCAGTTTGCTGACAGTGTCCACCAGGTCCAGTATACTGTATATAGCAGTACGGTAGGCCACTGCTGTGTACCTACCTCTGTGTCGTCACTCGTCATCCATAAAGTATACTAGTATCCATCCATCTACATTGTATACCTGTGGTGCTTTTTTTTTAGACTAGTTTAGCAGTTTGCTGACAGTGTTCACCAGGTCCAGTATACTGTATATAGCAGTACGGTAGGCCACTGCTGTACCTACCTCTGTGTCGTCACTCGTCATCCATAAAGTATACTAGTATCCATCCATCTACATTGTATACCTGTGGTGCCTTTTTTTTAGACTAGTTTAGCAGTTTGCTGACAGTGTCCACCAGGTCCAGTATACTGTATATAGCAGTACGGTAGGCCACTGCTGTGTACCTACCTCTGTGTCGTCACTCGTCATCCATAAAGTATACTATCCATTCATCTACATTGTATACCTGTGGTGCCTTTTAGTTGTGCGCAGTAAATATAGTAGTAGGCCATTGCTATTGATACTGGCATATAATTCCACACATTACAAAATGGAGCACAAAAATGTGGAGGTTAAAGGGAAAGATCAAGATCCACTTCCACCTCGTGCTGAAGCTGCTGCCACTAGTCATGGCCGAGACGATGAAATGCCATCAACGTCGTCTGCCAAGGCCGATGCCCAATGTCATAGTAGAGAGCATGTAAAATCCAAAACACAAAAGTTCAGTAAAATGACCCAAAAATCAAAATTAAAAGCGTCTGATGAGAAGCGTAAACTTGCCAATGTGCCATTTACAACACGGAGTGGCAAGGAACGGCTGAGGCCCTGGCCTATGTTCATGGCTAGTGGTTCAGCTTCACATGAGGATGGAAGCACTCATCCTCTCGCTAGAAAAATGAAAAGACTTAAGCTGGCAAAAGCACAGCAAAGAACTGTGCGTTCTTCAAAATCACAAATCCCAAAGGAGAGTCCAATTGTGTCGGTTGCGATGCCTGACCTTCCCAACACTGGACGGGAAGAGGTGGCGCCTTCCACCATTTGCACGCCCCCTGCAAGTGCTGGAAGGAGCACCCGCAGTCCAGTTCCTGATAATCAAATTGAAGATGTCACTGTTGAAGTACACCAGGATGAGGATATGGGTGTTGCTGGCGCTGGGGAGGAAATTGACAAGGAGGATTCTGATGGTGAGGTGGTTTGTTTAAGTCAGGCACCCGGGGAGATGCCTGTTGTCCATGGGAGGAATATGGCCATTGACATGCCTGGTCAAAATACAAAAAAAATCAGCTCTTCGTGTGGAATTATTTCAACACAAATGCGGACAACAGGTGTCAAGCCATGTGTTGCCTTTGTCAAGCTGTAATAAGTAGGGGTAAGGACGTTAACCACCTCAGAACATCCTCCCTTATACGTCACCTGCAGCGCATTCATCATAAGTCAGTGACAAGTTCAAAAACTTTGGGCGACAGCGGAAGCAGTCCACTGACCAGTAAATCCCTTCCTCTTGTAACCAAGCTCCCGCAAACCACACCACCAACTCCCTCCGTGTCAATTTCCTCCTTACCCAGGAAAGCCAATAGTCCTGCAAGCCATGTCACTGGCAAGTCTGACGAGTCCTCTCCTGCCTGGGATTCCTCCGATGCATCCTTGAGTGTAACGCCTACTGCTACTGGCGCTGCTGTTGTTGCTGCTTGGAGTCTATCGGCATCCCAGAGGGGAAGTCGGAAGACCACTTGTACTACTTCCAGTAAGCAATTGACTGTCCAACAGTCCTTTGCGAGGAAGATGAAATATCACAGCAGTCATCCTGCTGCAAAGCAGATAACTCAGGCCTTGGCCGCCTGGGCAGTGAGAAACGTGGTTCCGGTATCCATCGTTACTTCAGAGCCAACTATAGACTTGATTGAGGTACTGTGTCCCCGGTACCAAATACCATCTAGGTTCCATTTCTCTAGGCAGGCGATACCGAGAATATACACAGACCTCAGAAAAAGAGTCACCAGTGTCCTAAAAAATGCAGTTGTACCCAATGTCCACTTAACCACGGACATGTGGACAAGTGGAGCAGGGCAGGCTCAGGACTATATGACTGTGACAGCCCACTGGGTAGATGTATTGCCTCCCGCAGCAAGAACAGCAGCGGCAGCACCAGTAGCAGCATCTCGCAAATGCCAACTCGTTCCTAGGCAGGCTACGCTTTGTATCACCGCTTTCCAGAATACGCACACAGCTGAAAACCTCTTACGGCAACTGAGGAAGATCATCGCAGAATGGCTTACCCCAATTGGACTCTCCTGAGGATTTGTGACATCGGACAACGCCAGCAATATTGTGCGTGCATTACATCTGGGCAAATTCCAGCACGTCCCATGTTTTGCACATACCTTGAATTTGGTGGTGCAGAATTATTTAAAAAACGACAGGGGCGTGCAAGAGATGCTGTCGGTGGCCCGAAAAATTGCGGGCCACTTTCGGCGTTCAGGCACCGCGTGCCGAAGACTGGAGCACCAGCAAACACTCCTGAACCTGCCCTGCCATCATCTGAAGCAGGAGGTGGTAACGAGGTGGAATTCAACCCTCTATATGCTTCAGAGGATGGAGGAGCAGCAAAAGGCCATTCAAGCCTATACATCTGGCCACGATATAGGCAAAGGAGGTGGAATGCACCTGTCTCAAGCGCAGTGGAGAATGATTTCAACGTTGTGCAAGGTACTGCAACCCTTTGAACTTGCCACACGTGAAGTCAGTTCAGACACTGCCAGCCTGAGTCAGGTCATTCCCCTCATCAGGCTTTTGCAGAAGAAGCTGGAGACATTGAAGGAGGAGCTAAAACAGAGCGATTCCGCTAGGCATGTAGGACTTGTGGATGGAGCCCTTCATTCGCTTAACCAGGATTCACGGGTGGTCAATCTGTTGAAATCAGAGCACTACATTTTGGCCACCGTGCTCGATCCTAGATTTAAAACCTATGTTGTATCTCTCTTTCCGGCAGATACAAGTCTGCAGGGGTTCAAAGACCTGCTGGTGAGACAATTGTCAAGTCAAGCGGAACGTGACCCGTCAACAGCTCCTCCTTCACATTCTCCCGCAACTGGGGGTGCGAGGAAAAGGCTAAGAATTCCGAGCCCACCCGCTGGCGGTGATACAGGGCAGTCTGGAGCGAGTGCTGACATCTGGTCCAGACTGAAGGACCTGCCAACGATTACTGACATGTCGTCTACTGTCACTGCATATGATTCTCTCACCATTGAAAGAATGGTGGAGGATTATATGAGTGACCGCATCCAAGTAGGCACGTCAGACAGTCCGTACTTATACTGGCAGGAAAAAGAGGCAATTTGGAGGCCCTTGCAGAAACTGGCTTCATTCTACCTAAGTTGCCCTCCCTCCAGTGTGTACTCCGAAAGAGTGTTCAGTGCCGCCGCTCACCTTGTCAGCAATCGGCGTACGAGGTTACTTCCAGAAAATGTGGAGAAGATGATGTTCATTAAAATGAATTATAATCAATTCCTCTGTGGAGACATTCACCAGCAGCAATTGCCTCCAGAAAGTGCACGGGGACCTGAGATGGTGGATTTCAGTGGGGATGAATTAATAATCTGTGAGGAGGGGGATGTACACAGTGAAAGGGGTGATGAATCGGACGATGATGATGAGGTGGACATCTTGCCTCTGTAGAGCCAGTTTGTGCAAGGAGAGATTGATTGCTTCTTTTTTGGTGGGGGCCCAAACCAACCAGTCATTTCAGTCACAGTCGTGTGGCAGACCCTGTCGCTGAAATAATGGGTTCGTTAAAGTGTGCATGTCCTGTTTATACAACATAAGGGTGGGTGGGAGGGCCCAAGGACAATTCCATCTTGCACCTCTTTTTTCTTTCATTTTTCTTTGCATCATGTGCTGTTTGGGGACAATTTTTTTGAAGTGCCATCCTGTCTGACACTGCAGTGCCACTCCTAGATGGGCCAGGTGTTTGTGTCGGCCACTTGGGTCGCTTATCTTAGTCACACAGCTACCTCATTGCGCCTCTTTTTTTCTTTGCGTCATGTGCTGTTTGGGGAGTATTTTTTTGAAGGGCCATCCTGCGTGACACTGCAGTGACACTCCTAGATGGGCCAGGTGTTTGTGTCGGCCACTTGTGTCACTTAGCTTAGTCACACAGCGACCTTGGTGCGCCTCTTTTTTTCTTTGCATCATGTGCTGTTTGGGGACTATTTTTTTCAAGTACCATCCTGTCTGACACTGCAGTGCCACTCCTAGAGGCGCCAGGTGTTTGTGTCGGCCACTTGTGTCGCTGAGCTATGTCACACAGCTACCTCATTGCGCCTCTTTTTTTCTTTGCATCATGTGCTGTTTGGGGAGTATTTTTTTGAAGGGCCATCCTGCGTGACACTACAGTGCCACTCCTAGATGGGCTAGGTGTTTGTGTCGGCCACTTGTGTCGCTTAGCTTAGCCATCCAGCGACCTCGGTGCAAATTTTAGGACTAAAAATAATATTGTGAGGTGTTCAGAATAGACTGGAAATGAGTGGAAATTATGGTTATTGAGGTTAATAATAGGTTTTTTTTTTTAAAAAAACACCCGAATCCAAAACACACCCGAATCCGACAAAAAAATTTCGGTGAGGTTTTGCCAAAACGCGTCCGAATCCAAAACACGGCCGCGGAACCGAACCCAAAACCAAAACACAAAACCCGAAAAATTTCCGGTGCACATCACTAGTAATCTGTATGGAGGTGTGTAGTGTGGATGAGAGAGTGCAATCTGTATGGAGGTGTGTAATGTGGCTGAGAGTGTGTAATGTGTATGGAGTTGTGCAGTGCGGCTGAGAGTGTGTAATGTGTATGGAGGTGTGCAGTGTGGCTGAGAGTGTGTAATCTCTATGGAGGTGTGTAATGTAGCTGAGAGTGTGTAATCTCTATGGAGGTGTGTAATGTGGCTGAGAGTGTGTAATCTCTATGGAGGTGTGCAATGTGGCTGAGAGTGTAATCTGTATGTTGGTGTGCAATGTGTCTGAGTGTGTGCAATCTGTATGGAGGTGTGCAATGTGTCTGAGTGTGTGCAATCTGTATGGAGGTGTGCAATTTGGCTGAGAGTGTACAATCTGTATGGAGGTGTGAAGTGTGGATGAGACTGTATAATCTGTATGGAGGTGTTGTCAAAGTCAGAAAAAATATCTCTATGCACGTTGCCATATTTGCACCGCACACTGGTCCGCGCTGCGCATGCGTACGCTCTCCCGTGAAGGCGCATACCCGCAATAGCGTGCACTCGCAGGCGCGGTATGCGTATTTACGGTAGAGTTTATGTAGTCGTAGCGTGCGACTCATTCGTTACATATTGTCACAATTAATGTAGTTTATAGATCATGATCCCTTTGATAGATTCTGAAAGTTTGGTTAACATAGAATGTCCCTGAGCTGAGGAATCCCTCTTTGTATTGTACGAAGGGTCTGACAGGAATCATACAGCAGTGTTTGGTACCCATCGGAAGAGTATTTAATTAGCAATATTCCGGTGTTGGTTTGGAGCGTATTAATCGCTCGTGCGAATAGTTATGGACATAAGAAGTTTATGTCCATTTCTAGTATTTACACATACTCAGGTATGCGGCGGGAAACCCAGTTTCCCACCCACCTGAGCTGTTGGAAATCATCACAGCCCACCTGTATGAATCACCCTATGACCTTTTGTTATGATACAGGGCCGAATTCCGACGTCCAATGGACAATGGGATTGTAGGGACTATGAGATTGCATTGTGTGTGGGGCATAAATAGGCAGGCCGACCACATCCAGCTCTCACTCTTCAACGGTTCTCATTGCTGAAGATCGGGTGCTGGATGTCCAGGCGCATGCGATCGTTTCCCCTTGTGCGTAAGTTTCTCTCCGTAATCATTGTCTTACTGTGAGCCAATTTCTCTCATCTCTCTCCACTTCTCTCTCTCTCCCTCTTTCTCGTTTCTCTCACATCTCCCCTAGACTAGTATTGAATTGTATTAGATAGTATTGTATTTTGGTTAGGAAGTCTCTGTTATATTGTAGTGTATCATTTGTACTGTTATCCCCTTTTACAAGTATATTAGATATAATACAGTTAATAGGCTTTGGACCCTAAACCAGTATCTGTGTATTTTCTATAGTGTTAAGTGTTCACTTGAGCGTCGGTGACGCTCAAGCAGCTTTGTAGTTAGTCAGGTTACACAAGGTTGCACTTACACCCTGTATTCACATTAAGTTATTCTGTGTATTTCATTGGTATAAGGTTTAAACACAAAGGTATAGCGTTGTGAGCGTCTGCGCCGCTGGTGACCTCCTCGTGGTCTCGAGCGTATGCTACGCTATAGCGAATCATTACTCTAGTCATAACCAATAACGTGTCCTGTGATCACTGGGCCGTGAGCGAACGTGACGCTTGAGCGTCTCGCCTACGGCGGAGCGATCGTTACGCAAATAGCGTACCCTTACGGTACTTCTTAAGCAAACAGCGTACAGTGTTCTTAGACTTCATAAAGGGTTGTTTATACGACAAAGGAATTTAGCATTGTCAATTGGGGACTCGTCCTATCCTTCTCATATCTGCACTAGGTAGATCAGCAGACATTATCCCCCCAGCAAAGGGTGGGAGGTTGTCTCGCAGTGCTGACGGGATAAGCGTCTGCTTCGCTTAGATAAAGAGTGCTGAAGGAATCCGGGAACCGGAAGTAAGAACAAAACGCTTGTGTCTTTTTAAAACTGTTTTATTTCTTTTCTGTCTTGCGTATACACGCACGCATACATATATCTGCATTTCTTTTTCAAATTTCGTATATCACTATTCCTGTTTGCCAAGTTTTATAGTTGATAGAAAGTGCTAAAAGAGATTTGCTGTTATTTCATAGTAGAGGTAATAGTTAAAATATAGACCAACACACGGCTTGTCTGGGAGATAAGGCAGTCAGTGTGGTGTGCGGTAGATGATCAGGGATCATCCACATTGATAAAAATAGAAATTGTGTTACGGTGGATCTTTGTTTTGCGTACACGTGTCCCTAACAAAAGACTTGCGTACGCAATCCAAAGGCAGACGCACGCAGCGTACATTACGCAACGTAGCGTCTGGTTACGCCCACGTAGCTCGTCACGAAAAGTTGAATTAGCGCAAAGCGATAATTAGCGCAAAGGCGATAGGTAACGCACAGCGGTAAATAACGCAAATCTATTTTTGGAAAAATCTGAAATTTAGTTTAACAGATCCTGCTCCTAATTGGTAACACAGTTGGACTGAAGACAATTTCTGCGCAGAAATAGATATAGAAACAAAGGTGTACATGTGTTGAGTGAGTGTGTTTTTATCACATAAGTTTATATAACTTAGAGGTTGAACCAAAAGGAAAGTCGGGTACTCGTCAAGGGACATACGTGTAAGTGACATATACGGTGGCTAGGGAGGCATCCCTGGTTAAATAATATTTGAGCATTAGAGTATAGCGGACCATAAGGTAACAAGACCAGGAGGTCATAAGGTAACAAGACCAGGAGGTCATAAGGTAACAAGACCAGGAGGTCATAAGGTAACAAGACCAGGAGGTCACAAGGTACTAAAAGGTCCGCTATAAAGGTACAAGAGGCACAACGCCTGGGGTGTTGGTGCAGAACCCATATAGGCCATAAGCTCATGCTGAAGGAATCGCGGCCGGAAACATCGATTCCATTAAATCTCTCAGTACATAACAGGTAGTGCTTATGTACTGAACGATTGGACCGCACGTAATTGTGTGCAGTAGTTAGTAATCTGACCTAATACCATTAGAGTAAAGTGGTCACAAACGCTATTTGTACATTCTGACGTGATTTGTGTAATTTTTTATTTTTAAAGGGAAGTTCGCTGGTCACTCAGGAACTATCTAACAACCCCACCTTTACTGGAAAGAGTAAGTGTCCTGCGGGTAACCCTCATATGTTCCAGTAAACCGAAGGTTCTTTTGGTAGGGCCCTGTATCGAGTACGCCAGCACCACGTCGGTGTGATCAGGTCGTATTGGTCGAGGTGGGCGAGTGAGTGGGGTACTCGGTAAACCGCCACCGCCGGCCTATTTTTGAATAATTTGGTTTGCTGTAAGGGTTCGCTGAAGACCGTGATTTAAAGATCAACAGGAGTAGTAAGCAACACCTTGCAGACTATGGGGGCCAGTTGTTCAGGTAGGGGGCGATCAACCTCGGTTCGGGTTGATTCAGAGAACCGACCAGTCGGGTCGGCAAGATACATCATGTGTGAAAAATACGGTAGTCACACAGAGGTTTTATGTGATGAATGGGAGAGAATGACTGTACAAGACAGGGACAAATTCCCAAGAATAGGTAGCTTCAGTCCAGAAGTGTTACAAAATTTAAGGAGGAGGATATGTCTCATAAAATCAACAAAGAGACGAATTCAGCATCATGATTATTTACAGTTATGGCACCAGGAAGGTGAGATACAGAGAGGTTTGGCTCTGGCGGCGGGATCTGGGGCAGTAAGGAAACTGATAGCCACAGCTCCTCCTCCACCATATATAGCAGGAGAGAAGTTGATTGCGGAGAGAAACGCACTGGGTTGTAAAACACAAACACTTAGTAACCCTGTAAATGTAAATGATGGTAACCAAGTAACTCATGCAATTATTAACCCGTGCAAGTTGTACCCTGTTTTGAACTTTCCTCAGGAATGTGATCAAGAAGACGATTCAGCAACAATTTCAGCTCTCTCTCTTGCGGCCACCATAGCAGAGACCACAGTAGGCACAGCAACACCCACGAGATTAGCGAAAGCCCCTAGCGGAGGGATAGGTGAGGTCGTGTCAACGGGTAAGTACGGCACCATGCACTACACTGAAACAATTGTACCACAACAAGCAGTAGAATCTACACAGGAAGAGGCTGTTAGAATTGCCCCTGTAAGGGTAATAGCAGTTCCCAATGGAAAAACAGATGTGTCTGGAGCCACTCCCATAAGGAACATTGCCATGTACACTCCATTTTCCAGAATGGAATTAAGAACAATAGTGTCCGAATTTCCTGACCCCAGGAAGGACTTAGTTGCTAGCCAAAAATACATCAGGGATCTAGGTAACACTGTAGAACCCAACAACAAGGATTGGCAGATACTGCTAAGAGCTTGTTTACCTTCCAATGTTGACGCAACTCAATTTTTAGCTGACTGTGCATTGGATAAAGATGTACCGCTTACAGACGTGTACAACAAGGATAATGTAAAAAGGATAAATTTACAGCTAAAGGAGTATTTCCCAGCCGTTGTTAAATGGAACAAGATATTCTCCATTAAGCAAAAGGAGTCCGAAACGGCAACAGAATATTTTCACCGGGCACTATTAGAAATGGCAAAGTACACTGGTATAGAAGACATTAAGACCAACCCAAACCATCGAGAAGTAGCAGTATCTGTACTGATGGATGGTTTGAAAGAAACATTAAAAGCTAGGGTACAAACCACGCAACCATGCTGGCGAGGTCTGTCGGTGTCCACATTGAGAGAGGCTGCTATTGATCACGACAGAAACATCACTAGGCACAGGGAGTCGCAAAGTGATAAGTTGATGTCAGTAAGTATACAGGCGCTGACCACAAGGCAGCCTGCGTATGTACCACCGAATCCTGTGGGTAAGGCAAGTGTAATAACATGTTTTTCTTGTAACAGACCGGGACACTATGCACGAGAATGTAGAACAAAGAGTGTACAAAGATCTTTTCAACCCCCTAGACAACGACACGACACACGACATTGGGAGCAGGGTCCACAGAGGCGGAGTTTTGAGCCACATACAGGGGAAACAAAAAGATATCCCCCGAACAGAGATTGGCATGCCTCTGGTAGTTCCCAGCTAACTCCCTCACAAGTTGTTGCTGCCAGCGGGATTCAGGGAGGTCAACATACCCACTAGGGGTGTGGCCATACCTGTAATCTGCAGCCAGTTAAATTGATTGCCAGTCTTGGAAGTGAACCAGAGATTGCAATCAATGTAGCTGGTAAAACTTTAAACTTTCTTGTAGACACAGGGGCGGCCAAGTCAGTGATAAATTCGACAGTGGGCATGAGAACCACTGGTAGGACAGTTCCAGCCATGGGAGTAACAGGAGTAGTCCAGCACTACCCTGTTAGCAAACCAGCCGAGATTACAATAGGGCCTTTGCATACCAAGCATTCCTTTTTGCTGGCTGCATCGGCACCAACTAATCTCCTGGGAAGAGACTTACTATGTAAAATGGGTTGCGTCATTTATTGTACTCCTGAAGGTGTATTCTTGGACATCCCTGAGAATCACGCTCAGGAAGTACGAGACATGTTAGACTCCCCATCAAAATTAATGTCACATTCCATTATGACAAATAGGAACCCATCCCAAGTAGAAGAGATGACATCTCAGATACCAGAGTCACTTTGGACAAAAGATGGACAGGACACTGGATTAATGGCAAACGTAGCTCCAGTAGTTGTACAAGTAAAAGATGGTAGGATAGCTCCAAAAATCCCACAGTATCCTCTGAAGCCAGAGGTGGAGTTAGGAGTTTTCCCAGTAATAGAGCGCTTGCTACAACAGGGCATTCTAGTAAGAACGTCCAGCACAGCAAATAGTCCCATCTTCCCTGTTAAAAAGAGTGGGGGGAGGGGTTACAGGCTAGTGCAGGATCTAAGGGGGATTAACAAAATAGTTGAGAGTCAGTTCCCCGTAGTGCCTAATCCAGCTGTCATCCTAATGCAAATTCCTCCCACTGCCAAATTTTTCACTGTTATTGACCTCTGCTCCGCATTCTTTTCGGTACCTCTGCACCCTGACAGCCAATATTTGTTTGCATTCACATACAGAGGAGTCCAATACACGTGGACTCTGTTACCCCAAGGTTTCATAGATAGTCCAAGTATATTTTCTCAGGCTTTGCATGATTGTTTACAGTCTTTCCAACCGGAGAGTGGATCAGTGTTGATACAGTACGTGGATGATCTACTACTGTGTTCTGATTCATTGGAGGCATCCCTGAAGGATACGAAACAGCTCCTGTTTCATCTTTCAGACACAGGACACAAGGTTTCCAAAGACAAGTTACAATTATGCCAAACTAAGGTAAAATATTTGGGACACTGTCTAACACAAGGACTGAGACACCTGACCGCTGATAGAATCCAAGCCATTAGAGACATGACACTGCCACAAACCCAGCAACAGATCAGGACGTTTTTAGGAATGTGTGGGTATTGCCGTAATTGGATCCCAGGGTTTTCCATATTGGCGTTACCTCTGCAGGAAATGGTCTCCTCAAACAAACCTGATAGGATTTCGCATACTGACGAATCCGAAACAGCATTTGAGAGACTCAAACAGTGCCTAACGCAGGCGCCAGCACTAGGTATGCCAGACTATGGGAAACCCTTTGAACTATACGGAACAGAAAGTGCTGGGTGCGCAGCAGGTGTACTAACCCAAAAACACGGTGACGCCAGCAGGCCAGTCGCATACTACAGCGCTCAGCTAGACACAGTAGCGCGATCCCTCCCCACATGCTTGCGTAGCGTTGCGGCGATAGCATTGCTAGTGACAAAAAGCGAAGATGTCGTGCTAGGCCACAACCTCACAATCCATACACCGCATGCGGTATCTGCCTTATTGAATTCTGCCCAAACCAGACACGTCTCATCTGCAAGGTTTACAAGATGGGAATTGGCATTAATGGCCCCAGTAAACATCACCATAAGGAGATGCAGTGCATTAAACCCTGCAACATTTCTCCCAGGTGTGCCTGGTCAGACACAAAGGGTGGAAGGTGAGAGTGATGGGGAAGGAGGATTTAATGCAAAGGAAGATACCCATGATTGTATGGAATATTTGACCCAAAATTTTACCGCAAGGCCTGACATCAGTGACAATCCACTGGAAGATGCAGAACTCACGTTCTACACTGACGGTAGTTGTCATAGACAGTCAGACTCGGGAGACTTGTGTACTGGATACGCAGTCGTAGATGACCAAGACACCATAGAAGCGGAACCGCTAGGCCCACCTCACTCAGCCCAGGTTGCTGAACTGGTCGCCCTAACCAGAGCATGTGAATTGGCTAAGGGTAAGTCAGCCAATATCTACACCGATTCTAGATACGCCTTCGGGGTAGTACATGATTTCGGAGCCCTATGGCGCCTCAGAAATTTCATGACGGCAGCTGGTACACCGATAGCGCATGCAGCTTATATAAAAAGGCTTCTAACAGCGATACAGGAACCCGACAGAGTGGCTGTTATCAAATGTAAAGCACATACATATAGCCAAGACCCAGTATCCCTTGGTAACAGCCGAGCAGACGAAGCCGCAAAGCTTGCAGCTGCTACCCCCATACAGACAGACAGACACCACACAACTGATGGTATTCAATACCATCAACACACAAAAGTTGTGTGAGATGCAGAATTTGTGTTCCATACAGGAAAGAGCAGTCTGGAAGGCAAAGGGATATGGCCAGGAGTCCTCAGGGCTCTGGACGGATGGACATGGTAAACCAGTGGCCCCCAGGGCATATCTTCCATGTCTGGCTGAAGCAGCTCACGGGCTGACTCATCTAGGCAAGGAGGGGATGTGCAAATTGGTAAGAGCATACTGGTGCGCCCCAGGATTCTCCTCTCATGCGAGTAAAAGAGCAATGTCATGCCTTACCTGTCTGAGAAAGAATATTGGAAAGGCAATACCTACAGAACCATCCCATATCCCACCTGCCGGCGGCCCTTTCCAGGTAATACAAATTGACTTCATTCAATTACCCCCATGTCGAAATTTGAAATATGTACTTGTATGTATAGATGTTTTCTCGAATTGGGTCGAAGCTTTTCCAGCAGCTACAAATACCGCTATGTTTACAGCTAAGAAAATTGTACAGGAATTTGTATGTAGATATGGTATCCCTAGAATCATTGAAAGTGATAGGGGTACCCATTTTACAGGTGATGTCTTTCAAGGAATGTGTAAGTTGATGGGAATTGATAGCAAGCTGCACACTCCGTACCGTCCACAGGCGAGTGCGAAGGTCGAAAGAGTGAACAGCACTATTAAAAATAAATTGAGTAAAGTAATGGCAGAGACAGGATTGACGTGGCCAGAAGCTTTACCCATTGTTTTGTATAGCATCAGAACCACTCCCAGGTCCCCTCTTAATCTGTCTCCTTTTGAAATCTTGTTTGGTCGACAACCGCATGTCATGATTAACCCTCAGGATGATTTGAAATGTAACAATGAAGTAACTGTAAAATACTTGATTAACATGAGTAAGCAGTTGAGGAGTCAAAATGATAATCTGAAGTTGGTGATTCCTGATTTACCAGATAGTAATTGTCATGACATTGAACCTGGGGATTATGTAATGATACGAAATTTTCTACGCTCAGGTTGTCTTATTGATAGATGGGAAGGACCATACCAGGTCTTATTGACTAGCACCACAGCATTGAAGGTTGCTGAGAGAGAGACTTGGGTCCATTCATCCCACTGCAAGAAGGTTGCTGACCCAGAGAAGTCCCGTGATAAGGAACAGACGGTAGAGGTTGTATCACTGGAGTGTCTGTTCCAGGTGGACTGAGGCGGCACCTGAGCCTTGAAGACCGAAAGCAGTTGTCGACTCCCTTCTCCCTTTTATTGTTTTTCTCCACTTCCCATCCCCTCTCCCTTGAAATTTCTTTTTCCCCCTCCTCATTCTTCTCCATTTCCTCCTCAAAGATGGACTTGCCCCAAGAGACTGTGATCCGGATTTTGATGTTAACCATGATGTTGACCAGAGCAGTCTGTTCCGGCGAGAGTACCATAGAGGTCGAGAGAGGATCTGGAATGGGTTCCGATTATGATGATGAAGGCGTAGTTTTCCAAGATCAACCAAACCAACAAGCAAAGGCGAGTATCAGAAAACGATCCGATAGAAGAAATTGTGATGGATTGTTAGCTGAAGAAAATTGTATCTGTAGGCTCTGTGATAATTTGGTTGAAGATGGATGCATAAAGAAATGCCAATCCAGTTTTAATATCCATATGGACCGGCATCCATTGAGTGACTATCACTCCTTAGTGGGTAACGTATTAAACCAAACAGATTGTTGGGTATGCTCTCAAGTACCTCAGGGTCACAGCAAATCAGGGCTAGTACCATTTCCTTTAACGTTAGGGGAGGTACTTGAGCTAAGTGGTGGGAGACCGGTGGACCGGAGGTTTAACATCTCCAGCCCTCCTAGTTTGAAGCTCCACCAATACCATGTGGATAGGTCCCTCTTATGTTTTAATATCTCCAATCCCCGTAAGCCGGGAAATTGGGAAGTGTCATGGAGCAACCTTACCATGACCTTTTCACACAGAGCAGATAGAATGCCTACAGATACAGAGCTGGTACGCCACATAGCCAGTAGAGGAAAATCTTTCCGGTATCGATATACCTTAGGAAATAGGATTACGAGAGTTGGAGAGGTATCACCAGGATACTGTGCACATATCGTACAAACTGATACGTGCATTAAGCAGATGGAAGAATTAGGGTCAGGAGATTTCACCTGGAAGGTTTTTAACATGATCATGTCCTTCTCCGTCCCTTATGTTCTCCCCGATGATGCATATTTCATATGCGGGAGAAAGGCGTACAAGTGGCTTGCCCCAAACTCTGAAGGATTGTGTTATATTGGAAAAGTATTGCCTGAAGTGATGACTGTTACACATGACAAAATTAAGGACATACACCGTGGTGCCCAAGCTCCTTATACTCACACTCATTACGAGCACCGAGTTAAAAGACAACTGTCAGAAAGGTTAGAGCATCCGGCCTCTGATCTTATCCATGAATCCACCGGGATTCAGGTTCTGGTAGCGTTAGATTTCACTCGCACCGCTCGAGGAGTGATGAATTATAGATACATTTCCGCACTCGCCAATTTGTTAGATAATATCACTGAAATGTATGATGACACGTTTAGATACACTGGAAGAGAACTTCAAGCTTACAAAACAGAACTAGTTCAGCATAGGATGGTTCTTAATTATCTTACAGCAGTAACAGGCGGATATTGTGTTACATTGGCAACACAGTACGGCATAAAGTGTTGCACGTATATCACAAATAGCACCGAGGATCCGGTAGAGGTCATAGACCAAAAGATGGACGATATTCTCCAATTGAAGTGGGAATTTCGTCGAAAACACAA
This sequence comes from Pseudophryne corroboree, assembly GCF_028390025.1. Taxonomy (NCBI): domain Eukaryota; kingdom Metazoa; phylum Chordata; class Amphibia; order Anura; family Myobatrachidae; genus Pseudophryne; species Pseudophryne corroboree. The sequence goes on from NW_026968607.1 coordinate 42,009, forward strand.
TCTCACCCTTGCTGCTGTAGGTAATGAGCTGACTAGTTGGGTGTCATGGTTGAACCCGCGAAATTGGTTCTCCGGTTTAGGAGACTGGGCTCAAGGAGTCATAATGGATGTTGGAAAGTTTCTACTATGTATCTTGGGTGTCGTTATATCGATTGGATTGATATTTAGATGCGGGCAGGCTTTAATGAGGTGCAAACAAAGTACAAAAGTGATGAGCTTGAGGAGTGAGGAAACCGTAATTAACCTGGATTTGATTTATGACCCAATGATAGAAACCAGAATGTGATGAAAATGCGATTATACGGTCCGTTTCTTTCACCTGTTTTTCTGTTTTTCTCCAAGATACAAAGACCCCCTTGGACGAGGAAGCTGACGAGACGAGATGTATACAGACAACAGACAAGCACCGAAGATGAAGTTTTGACAACCTATGATATGGACACTTGATGAACTTTGCCATGGATCCCCAGTTTCCCTAGTATTTTTAAACTCACGCTAGCCCAACATTTTTTGTAAATCTGATGGCACTGACAAAGCTTGTTGCTCATGCCTAAGGAGCAAAACAGCGCAAAGAAGACGACTCTCAACAGATACCGAACACAACTTCAACAACAGATGTACATTTCCCTGACATAGAATATCATTGCATTTTTCGTAAGTGTTCTTTATCTTCATCTCTACAACCCTCAGGTAACGACACACATAGACGATAGGGAATACAGGCACAGATATCAGCAACCACATACCTCCCCCATTCATGTATCATCAACTAAAATGTGCATCCCCATTTTGTTACAACTGAAAGCCGAAATGAGCTCGGTAGAGTTTGACAGCCCATCCACAGACCTGTACCACAGGATAAGAAGGAATTCAAATGTATACTTCGCAATACCTCGAAGCTTGATTTACCACACGTACGGCACGATGATACATGACCCTCCAAACATGGACTCATACACACATGCTTCTGCTTTCTCACTAGGTCATACCCTCTTCACACCTACTCCACTCTTCTCCCCTACCCAACCATGGAAATGAATTAACCCCTGACATATATTTTTCTCCTTTTGAAATGTTTTAGAAGGTGGCAGTTATTATTGACTGCCAAAGGGTGGACTGTCAAAGTCAGAAAAAATATCTCTATGCACGTTGCCATATTTGCACCGCACACTGGTCCGCGCTGCGCATGCGTACGCTCTCCCGTGAAGGCGCATACCCGCAATAGCGTGCACTCGCAGGCGCGGTATGCGTATTTACGGTAGAGTTTATGTAGTCGTAGCGTGCGACTCATTCGTTACATATTGTCACAATTAATGTAGTTTATAGATCATGATCCCTTTGATAGATTCTGAAAGTTTGGTTAACATAGAATGTCCCTGAGCTGAGGAATCCCTCTTTGTATTGTACGAAGGGTCTGACAGGAATCATACAGCAGTGTTTGGTACTCATCGGAAGAGTATTTAATTAGCAATATTCCGGTGTTGGTTTGGAGCGTATTAATCGCTCGTGCGAATAGTTATGGACATAAGAAGTTTATGTCCATTTCTAGTATTTACACATACTCAGGTATGCGGCGGGAAACCCAGTTTCCCACCCACCTGAGCTGTTGGAAATCGTCACAGCCCACCTGTATGAATCACCCTATGACCTTTTGTTATGATACAGGGCCGAATTCCGACGTCCAATGGACAATGGGATTGTAGGGACTATGAGATTGCATTGTGTGTGGGGCATAAATAGGCAGGCCGACCACATCCAGCTCTCACTCTTCAACGGTTCTCATTGCTGAAGATCGGGTGCTGGATGTCCAGGCGCATGCGATCGTTTCCCCTTGTGCGTAAGTTTCTCTCCGTAATCATTGTCTTACTGTGAGCCAATTTCTCTCATCTCTCTCCACTTCTCTCTCTCTCCCTCTTTCTCGTTTCTCTCACATCTCCCCTAGACTAGTATTGAATTGTATTAGATAGTATTGTATTTTGGTTAGGAAGTCTCTGTTATATTGTAGTGTATCATTTGTACTGTTATCCCCTTTTACAAGTATATTAGATATAATACAGTTAATAGGCTTTGGACCCTAAACCAGTATCTGTGTATTTTCTATAGTGTTAAGTGTTCACTTGAGCGTCGGTGACGCTCAAGCAGCTTTGTAGTTAGTCAGGTTACACAAGGTTGCACTTACACAGAATAACTTAATGTGAATACAGGGTGTATTTCATTGGTATAAGGTTTAAACACAAAGGTATAGCGTTGTGAGCGTCTGCGCCGCTGGTGACCTCCTCGTGGTCTCGAGCGTATGCTACGCTATAGCGAATCATTACTCTAGTCATAACCAATAACGTGTCCTGTGATCACTGGGCCGTGAGCGAACGTGACGCTTGAGCGTCTCGCCTACGGCGGAGCGATCGTTACGCAAATAGCGTACCCTTACGGTACTTCTTAAGCAAACAGCGTACAGTGTTCTTAGACTTCATAAAGGGTTGTTTATACGACAAAGGAATTTAGCATTGTCAGTGTGTAATGTGTCGGAGAGTGTGTAATCTGTATGGAGGTGTGCAGTGTGACTGAGAGTGTGTAATGTGTATGGAGGTGTGTAATGTGGCTGGGAGTGTGTAATCTGTATGGAGGTGTGTAATGTGGCTGGGAGTGTGTAATGTGTATGGAGGTGTGCAATGTGGCTGGGAGTGTATAATGTGTATGGAGGTGTGTAATGTGGCTGGGAGTGTATAATGTGTATGGAGGTGTATAATGTGGCTGGGAGTGTGTAATGTGTATGGAGGTGTGCAATGTGGCTGGGAGTGTGTAATGTGTATGGAGGTGTGCAATGTGGCTGGGAGTGTATAATGTGTATGGAGGTGTGTAATGTGGCTGGGAGTGTATAATCTGTATGGAGGTGTGTAATGTGGCTGGGAGTGTATAATATGTATGGAGGTGTGTAATGTGTAGAGATGTGCACCGGACATTTTTCGGGTTTTGTGTTTTGGTTTTGGATTCGGTTCCGCGGCCGTGTTTTGGGTTCGAACGCGTTTTGGCAAAACCTCACCGAATTTTTTTTGTCGGATTCGGGTGTGTTTTGGATTCGGGTGTTTTTTTCAAAAAAACCTAAAAAACAGCTTAAATCATTGAATTTGGGGGTCATTTTGATCCCATAGTATTATCAACACTTATTTACAGTCTATTCTGAACACCTCACACCTCACAATATTATTTTTAGTCCTAAAATTTGCACCGAGGTCGCTGGATGACTAAGCTCAGCGACCCAAGTGGCCGACACAAACACCTGGCCCATCTATGAGTGGCACTGCAGTGTTACGCAGGATGGCCCTTCCAAAAAACACTCCCCAAACAGCACATGACGCAAAGAAAAAAAGAGGCGCAATGAGGTAGCTGTGTGACTAAGCTCAGCGACCCAAGTGGCCGACACAAACACCTGGCCCATCTAGGAGTGGCACTGCAGTGTCACGCAGGCTGGCCCTTCAAAAAACTACTCCCCAAACAGCACATGACGCAAAGAAAAAAAGAGGCGCAATGAGGTAGCTGTGTGAGTAAGCTAAGCGACCCTAGTGGCCGACACAAACACCTGGCCCATCTAGGAGTGGCACTGCAGTGTCACGCAGGATGGCCCTTCAAAAAACTACTCCCCAAACAGCACATGATGCAAAGAAAAAAAGAGGCGCAATGAGGTAGCTGTGTGAGTAAGCTAAGCGACCCTAGTGGCCGACACAAACACCTGGCCCATCTAGGAGTGGCACTGCAGTGTCACGCAGGCTGGCCCTTCAAAAAACTACTCCCCAAACAGCACATGACGCAAAGAAAAATTAAAGAAAAAAGAGGTGCAAGATGGAATTGTCCTTGGGCCCTCCCACCCACCCTTATGTTGTATAAACAGGACATGCACACTTTAACCAACCCATCATTTCAGTGACAGGGTCTGCCACACGACTGTGACTGAAATGACGGGTTGGTTTGGACCCCCACCAAAAAAGAAGCAATTAATCTCTCCTTGCACAAACTGGCTCTACAGAGGCAAGATGTCCACCTCATCATCATCCTCCGATTCATCACTGTGTACATCCCCCTCCTCACAGATTATCAATTCGTCCCCACTGGAATCCACCATCTCAGCTCCCTGTGTACTTTGTGGAGGCAATTGCTGCTGGTCAATGTCTCCACGGAGGAATTGATTATAATTAATTTTAATGAACATCATCTTCTCCACATTTTCTGGAAGTAACCTCGTACGCCGATTGCTGACAAGGTGAGCGGCGGCACTAAACACTCTTTCGGAATACACTTGTGGGATGGCAACTTAGGTAGAATAAAGCCAGTTTGTGCAAGGGCCTCCAAATTGCCTCTTTTTCCTGCCAGTATACGTACGGACTGTCTGACGTGCCTACTTGGATGCGGTCACTCATATAATCCTCCACCATTCTTTCAATGGTGAGAGAATCATATGCAGTGACAGTAGACGACATGTCCGTAATCGTTGTCAGGTCCTTCAGTCCGGACCAGATGTCGGCATCAGCAGTCGCTCCAGACTGCCCTGCATCACCGCCAGCGGGTGGGCTCGGAATTCTGAGCCTTTTCCTCGCACCCCCAATTGCGGGAGAATGTGAAGGAGGAGCTGTTGACCGATCAAGTTCCACTTTACTTGATAATTTTCTCACCAGCAGGTCTTTGAACCCCTGCAGACTTGTGTCTGCCGGAAAGAGAGATACAACGTAGGTTTTAAATCTAGGATCGAGCACGGTGGCCAAAATGTAGTGCTCTGATTTCAACAGATTGACCACCCGTGAATCCTGGTTAAGCGAATGAAGGGCTCCATCCACAAGTCCCACATGCCTAGCGGAATCGCTCTTTCTTAGCTCCTCCTTCAATGTCTCCAGCTTCTTCTGCAAAAGCCTGATGAGGGGAATGACCTGACTCAGGCTGGCAGTGTCTGAACTGACTTCACGTGTGGCAAGTTTAAAAGGTTGCAGAACCTTGCACAACGTTGAAATAATTCTCCACTGCGCTTGAGACAGGTGCATTCCACCTCCTTTGCCTATATCGTGGCCAGATGTATAGGCTTGAATGGCCTTTTGCTGCTCCTCCAACCTCTGAAGCATATAGAGGGTTGAATTCCACCTCGTTACCACTTCTTGCTTCAGATGATGGCAGGGCAGGTTCAGGCGTTTTTGGTGTTGCTCCAGTCTTCTGTACGTGGTGCCTGTACGCCGAAAGTGTCCCGCAATTCTTCTAGCCACCGACAGCATCTCTTGCAAGCCCCTCTCGTTTTTTAAATAATTCTGCACCACCAAATTCAAGGTATGTGCAAAACATGGGACGTGCTGGAATTTGCCCAGATATAATGCACGCACAATATTGCTGGCGTTGTCCGATGCCACAAATCCACAGGAGAGTCCAATTGGGGTAAGCCATTCTGCGATGATCTTCCTCAGTTGCCGTAAGAGGTTTTCAGCTGTGTGCGTATTCTGGAAAGCGGTGATACAAAGCGAAGCCTGCCTAGGAAAGAGTTGGCGTTTGCGAGATGCTGCTACTGGTGCCGCCGCTGCTGTTCTTGCGGCGGGAGTCAATACATCTACCCAGTGGGCTGTCACAGTCATATAGTCCTGAGTCTGCCCTGCTCCACTTGTCCACATGTCCGTGGTTAAGTGGACATTGGGTACAACTGCATTTTTTAGGACACTGGTGAGTCTTTTTCTGAGGTCTGTGTACATTTTCGGTATCGCCTGCCTAGAGAAATGGAACCTAGATGGTATTTGGAACCGGGGACACAGTACCTCAAACAAGTCTATAGTTGGCTCTGCAGTAATGATGGATACCGGAACCACGTTTCTCACCGCCCAGGATGCCAAGGCCTAAGTTATCCGCTTTGCAGCAGGATGACTGCTGTGATATTTCATCTTCCTCGCAAAGGACTGTTGGACAGTCAATTGCTTGGTGGAAGTAGTACAAGTGGTCTTACGACTTCCCCTCTGGGATGACCATCGACTCCCAGCAGCAACAACAGCAGCGCCAGCAGCAGTAGGCGTTACACTCAAGGATGCATCGGAGGAATCCCAGGCAGGAGAGGACTCGTCAGAATTGCCAGTGACATGGCCTGCAGGACTATTGGCATTCCTGGGGAAGGAGGAAATTGACACTGAGGGAGTTGGTGGTGTGGTTTGCGTGAGCTTGGTTACAAGAGGAAGGGATTTACTGGTCAGTGGACTGCTTCCGCTGTCGCCCAAAGTTTTTGAACTTGTCACTGACTTATGATGAATGCGCTGCAGGTGACGTATAAGGGAGGATGTTCCGAGGTGGTTAACGTCCTTACCCCTACTTATTACAGCTTGACAAAGGCAACACACGGCTTGACACCTGTTGTCCGCATTTCTGTTGAAATACTTCCACACCGAAGAGCTGATTTTTTTTGTATTTTCACCAGGCATGTCAATGGCCATATTCCTCCCACGGACAACAGGTGTCTCCCCGGGTGCCTGACTTAAACAAACCACCTCACCATCAGAATCCTCCTTGTCAATTTCCTCCCCAGCGCCAGCAACACCCATATCCTCCTCATCCTGGTGTACTTCAACACTGACATCTTCAATCTGACTATCAGGAACTGGACTGCGGGTGCTCCTTCCAGCACTTGCAGGGGGTGTGCAAATGGTGGAAGGCGCATGCTCTTCACGTCCAGTGTTGGGAAGGTCAGGCATCGCAACCGACACAATTGGACTCTCCTTGTGGATTTGAGATTTCGAAGAACGCACAGTTCTTTGCTGTGCTTTTGCCAGCTTAAGTCTTTTCATTTTTCTAGCGAGAGGCTGAGTGCTTCCATCCTCATGTGAAGCTGAACCACTAGCCATGAACATAGGCCAGGGCCTCAGCCGTTCCTTGCCACTCCGTGTGGTAAATGGCATATTGGCAAGTTTACGCTTCTCCTCCGACGATTTTATTTTAGATTTTTGAGTCCTTTTTTTACTGATATTTTGTGTTTTGGATTTTACATGCTCTGTGCTATGACATTGGGCATCGGCCTTGGCAGACGACATTGATGGAATTTCATCGTCTCGGCCATGACTAGTGGCAGCAGCTTCAGCACGAGGTGGAAGTGGATCTTGATCTTTCCCTATTTTTGGAACCTCAACATTTTTGTTCTCCATATTTTAATAGGCACAACTAAAAGGCACCTCAGGTAAACAATGGAGATGGATGGATACTAGTATACTTATGGATGACGAGTGACTGACGACACAGAGGTAGCTACAGCCGTGGACTACCGTACTGTGTCTGCTAGTATAGAGATGATAATGATATAAAAAATATATATATATCACTACTGCAGGTATATATATATAATATATAATGACGGACCTGCTGGACGCTGTCAGCAGACTGCTGAACTACTAGTATGAAGAAGATAGAAAAAAAAACCCCACCACAGGTAGGTATACAATTATGGACGAGCACTGACGACACAGAGGTAGCCACAGCCGTGGACTACCGTACTGCGTCTGCTAATATAGAGATGATAATGATATAAAATATATATATATATCACTACTGCAGGTATATATATATATATAATATATAATGACGGACCTGCTGGACGCTGTCAGCAGACTGCTGAACTACTAGTATGAAGAAGATAGTAAAAAAAAAAACCACCACAGGTAGGTATACAATTATGGACGAGCACTGACGACACAGAGGTAGCCACAGCCGTGGACTACCGTACTGTGTCTGCTAATATAGAGATGATAAAGTGTTATGCACACCAGTGCCTGCAGGAAAGTACTGGTGTTTGAACTGTTATGCAAAACAAATGGACTCACAGACAAACTGGGGAATATGACATAACGTACACAGAAGGTGATAGGGTAACAAAATACACACACAGTGAACAGAGAAGCCCAGAGGCTAAGGAACTGGGTATCTCCCTTGTATTAGAACTGCTCAGATGTAAAAAGCAAGATGTTGTGTTTTAATACGTAGAGAACCCGAAATGCTGTTGCTAAGGGCAACAGCAAAACCCTAAAGGGTTACCAACGGGTGTGGCAGTAAACTCCTTGGTCAGAGATGGAATGATAGACACAAGGAGAGCCTCCACAATCCTGATTCTCACTTGCAGTGCACAGGTTTAAGCTTACTGCCACTAAACTGACCCCTGACACCTAGCACAGTGAGACAGGATTAGACAGGCAAGTGTTAGAATACAGCCGCAAACTTGCTAAGTTCACAGAGTAATAACAGAACCCCAGCAAGCTAAACGACTGACTCCAGTCTTACTGCTAGGTCTGGATTGTCAGAGTGTAATACCAAATCCCCAGGCCTATTTGCAGTAAGCAACAAACAAATACAAAGCTACACAGTACTGGCTAACTTTCATGAACTGACTAACCAACAGAGATTCAGCAGCATCTGCTTACCCTGAAAAGAGGCCTTATAAAGCAGGTGCTGTCCACGCCCCACTCAGACCTCACAGACTGTGAGCACAAAAACCAGCACCGGATCCCCTGCCGTGCACAGAGCCTATAACCACTGCACAGCAAAAGACCCGAACCGGAGTATCAGCTGCGCTCAGGTTACTCCACTAGCACTTGTCTCCCGGTTGCCATGACGACGTGGCAGCACAGGGCAGGAGACCCTAACATAAAGATGATATAATATATATATATATATATATATATATATATATATATATATCACTACTGCAGGTATATATATATAATATATAATGACGGACCTGCTGGACGCTGTCAGCAGACTGCTGAACTACTAGTATGAAGAAGATAGAAAAAAAAAACCCCCACCACAGGTAGGTATACAATTATGGACGAGCACTGACGACACAGAGGTAGCCACAGCCGTGGACTACCGTACTGCGTCTGCTAATATAGAGATGATAATGATATAAAAAATATATATATATATCACTACTGCAGGTATATATATGTAATATATAATGACGGACCTGCTGGACGCTGTCAGCAGACTGCTGAACTACTAGTATGAAGAAGATAGAAAAAAAAAACCTCCACCACAGGTAGGTATACAATTATGGACGAGCACTGACGACACAGAGGTAGCCACAGCCGTGGACTACCGTACTGCGTCTGCTAATATAGAGATGATAATGATATAAAAAATATATATATATCACTACTGCAGGTATATATATATAATATATAATGACGGACCTGCTGGACGCTGTCAGCAGACTGCTGAACTACTAGTATGAAGAAGATAGAAAAAAAAAACTCCCACTACAGGTAGGTATACAATTATGGACGAGCACTGATGACACAGAGGTAGCCACAGCCGTGGACTACCGTACTGCGTCTGCTAATATAGAGATGATAATGATATAAAAAATATATATATATCACTACTGCAGGTATATATAATATATAATGACGGACCTGCTGGACGCTGTCAGCAGACTGCTGAACTACTAGTATGAAGAAGATAGAAAAAAAAAACACCCACCACAGGTAGGTATACAATTATGGACGAGCACTGACGACACAGAGGTAGCTACAGCCGTGGACTACCATGCTGCGTCTGCTAATATAGAGATGATAAAGATGATAGAGATGAACAAAAAATATATAACACTACTGCAGGTAAATATTTATATAATATAATGAATGACGGACCTGCTGGACACTGTCAGCAGAATGCGTTTATAGAATAAAAAAAAAAACACCACACGAGTGTTTAACTTTTTCAGGCAGACAATATACTGGTGGTCACTGGTCAGTCACACTGGCAGCAAAAGTGTGCACTGTACTCCTGCTATAACTGCACCCCAGTCTCCCCCACAATTAAGCTGTGTGAGCAGCACTGGCAGTGAGCACTCAGCACAGTCAGATATAATACATACATAGATGATTTATTATCATTATCATATTATCATGCAGCACACTGAGGCTGAGCACAGATATGGTATGTGACTGTGTATCGTTTTTTTTCAGGCAGAGAACCGATTAAAATTAAACTGGTGGTCACTATCAGCAAAACTCTGCTGCACTGTACTGAGTACTCCTCCTAATGCTCCCCAAATTAGTAAATCAACTCAAGTGTCTCTGACTCTCTAATCTAATCTAAACGGAGAGGACGCCAGCCACGTCCTCTCCCTATCAATCTCAATGCACGTGTGAAAATGGCGGCGACACGCGGCTCCTTATATAGAATCCGAGTCTCGCGAGAATCCGAAAGCGGGATGATGACGTTCGGGCGCGCTCGGGTTAACCGAGCAAGGCGGGAGGATCCGAGTCTGCTCGGACCCGTGCAAAAAAGGCTGAAGTTCGGGGGGGTTCGGATTCCGAGGAACCGAACCCGCTCATCTCTAGTAATGTGGCTGGGAGTCTATAATGTGTATGGAGGTGTGTAATGTGGCTGGGAGTGTGTAATGTGTATGGAGGTGTGTAATGTGGCTGGGAGTGTATAATGTGTATGGAGGTGTGTAATGTGGCTGGGAGTGTATAATCTGTATGGAGGTGTGTAATGTGGCTGGGAGTGTGTAATGTGTATGGAGGTGTGTAATGTGGCTGGGAGTGTATAATGTGTATGGAGGTGTGTAATGTGGCTGGGAGTGTGTAATGTGTATGGAGGTGTGTATTGTGGCTGGGAGTGTATAATGTGTATGGAGGTGTGTAATGTGGCTGGGAGTGTATAATGTGTATGGAGGTGTGTAATGTGGCTGGGAGTGTGTAATCTGTATGGAGGTGTGTAATGTGGCTGGGAGTGTATAATCTGTATGGAGGTGTGTAATGTGGCTGGGAGTGTACAATGTGCATGGAGGTGTGTAATGTGGCTGGGAGTGTGCAATCTGTATGGAGGTGTGTAATGTGGCTGGGAGTGTATAATGTGTATGGAGGTGTGTAATGAGGCTGGGAGTGTATAATGTGTATGGAGGTGTGTAATGTGGATGAGAGTGTGTAATGTGTATGGAGGTGTGTAATGTGGCTGGGAGTGTATAATGTGTATGGAGGTGTGTAATGTGGCTGGGAGTGTATAATGTGTATGGAGGTGTGTAATGTGGATGAGAGTGTGTAATGTGTATGGAGGTGTGTAATGTGGCTGGGAGTGTGTAATGTGTATGGAGGTGTGTAATGTGGCTGGGAGTGTATAATCTGTATAGAGGTGTGTAATGTGGCTGGGAGTGTATAATCTATATGGAGGTGTGTAGTGTGGCTGGGAGTGTGTAATCTGTATGTAGGTGTGCAATGTGTATAGTGGAGAGCAATGTAGCTGTGGCCAGAAGCACAGAGATGGAAGAGATTAGTAATTGCTGTGGTTGGAATCAACAGAAGAGAAAGAACTTGACAGTTCCCAGGTTACATGCTGACCGGTGCTGTGGTGGGGTGGTCTTTACGGGGTAGTGTCATTGGTTGTGGACAGCACCTACCTTCAACCACCTCAATCTCCCTTCCCTCTTTTCTGAGATAGATAATATGTACAGTATCTATCTATCTATCTATCTATCTATCTATCTATCTATCTATCTATCTCTCTGTCTGTCTGTCTGTCTGTCTGTCTGTCTGTCTATTGTATATTTTTTAAATCACGGTGCCCTAGAATATCGGAATTTTTTTCATGGCACCCCTAGGCCAAAAGTTTCTTATTTAGATAAAAATATTGAATGAAGTAAATTGTGTTTATATGTCACCCTTAGGGTCAGTTGTGTGGTGAGGGTCAGGATTCTATTCTGTTTGTCAACATATTGTATGATTGACAGCCAGCAGTGCTGGTTTTGTCTATTACATTGACCATAAATAATTAGATTTTTTCCTGGACCACCAACCCAGGGCACCCCTGCAAGTACCCCGAGGCACCCCAGGGTGCCCCGGCACACAGTTTGAGATCCACTGGTACATACACTATTTTAATGGACCACCTCAGTCCTTATCCCCATTCTGCTGACTTCCCCCCTGTTAGGCTCACCCATCAGGGATAGTCCTGAAAGGAGACCAATCAGAAAAAGGAGGAATTAGTGGCACAACCAGGGTCCAGAGCTTAGTTCCATGCCCCTACCCAATTAGGATAAAAAAAAATAATGCTGCCTTTTCTGCAATGGCAAAATCATTGACCATCGCTGTTAAACCATCAATGGTTGCTAACCATGGCTGGCTAATGGCCTTCTGAGTACATATTTTCTAATGCCACTTAGAAATAGTCCATTGCCATAATCTACCAATGGAAATATGGCATGACGGCTGTGCGATACTTTGCTCCCTGGTGATACTGACATGAAGTGGTAAGAGGATTAGTGTTTGTTTTTATATAAAAATACAATTGTTTTTCTGCCCAGTAGCTCACTGTGGCCACATCAATTACAATAAGGTGGGTTGGTTGCCACATAAACACCTGCAACTGTGACCAAATTCGCCCATCTCATGGCCCTATAGGGCTGCAAATAAAAATCAGCAAGTCCTGAGCTACTGTAAGTGCGGCATATAGAACTTGCTCACTAAAATTTGTCGGGGCAAGTTCATTGAATTGACCTCTGCAGATTTCACGAGTCTGTTGCTCAAGAAAGGCTACAAAAAAGTCGGTTGTGCCTACCTACCATCTACAAGGTCAGTTATGTTGACTTGGATGCGGTTGTTGCCCCATTCGCCAACTCTGCTTGTGTTCAGCCATGAGCAAGACTCAATTTAACTTCAGCATAAGAGAAATCCAAAGGTGAGTTAGGAAGAAGGAAAGGAAGAAGGTGCAGGACAAGAGAAAAAGTATGAGGGCACAGAAGAGAAATGCGAGGTGACGGAGATGGGAAAGGCAGAGACACTGGTAGCAGTGGAAAGGGTAGAGAGACTGTCACAGAAAGGAAGGGCAGAGAGACTGACCCAGACAGGAAGGGCAGAGAGACTGACACAAACAGGAAGGGTAGAGAGACTGGCATAGACAGGAATGGTAGAGAGACTGGCACAGACAGGAAGGGCAGAGAGACTGACACAGACAGGAAGGGAAGAGAGACTGACACAGACAGGAAGGGAAGAGAGAGGAAGGGCAGAGAGACTGGCACAGACAGGAAGGGCAGAGAGACTGACACAGGCAGGGAGGGAAGAGAGACTGACACAGACAGGAAGGGAAGAGAGAGGAAGGGCAGAGAGACTGACACAGACAGGAAGGGTATAGAGACTGACACAGACAGGAAGGGAAGAGAGACTGACACAGACAGGAATGGTAAAGAGGCTGACACAGACAGGAAGGGCAAAGAGACTGACACAGACAGGAAGGGCAAAGAGACTGACACAGACAGGAAGGGTATAGAGACTGACACAGATAGGAAAGGAAGAGAGACTGACACAGACAGGAATGGTAAAGAGGCTGACACAGACAGGAAGGGCAAAGAGACTGACACAGACAGGAAATGTAGAGAAGCTGACACAGATAGGAAGGGCAAAGAGACTGACACAGACAGGAAGGGTAGAGAGACTGACACAGACAGGAGGGGCATATGCTGACATAGACAGGTAGGGTAGAGAGGCCGACACAGACAGGAAGAGTAGATAGACTGACACAGACAGCAAAGGTAGAAGGACTTACACTGATAGGAAGGTTTGAGAGACTGACACAGACAGATAAGTAGAGAAACTGACACAGACAGGAGGGGCAGAGGCTGACATAGGCAGGAAGGATAGAGAGGCTGACACAGACAGGGGAAGGTAGAAAGACTTACAGTGACAGAAAGGTTTGAGAGACTGACACAGACAGGAAAGGTAGAGAGGCTGAGACAGACAGGAAGAGCAGAGAGACTGACACAGGCAGGAGGGGCAGAGAGACTGACACAGACAGGAAGGGTAGAGAGACTGACACTGACAGGAAGGTTAGAGAGACTGACACAGACAGGAAGGGTTGAGAGACTGACACAGATAGGAAATGCAAAGAGACTGAAACAGACAGGAAAAGTAGAGCGGCTGACACTGACAGGAAGTTTAGAGGGACTTGCACCTACAGGAAGGGTAGAGAGATTGACACAGACAGGACGGGTACAGAGACTTACAGTGACAGTAAGTTAGAGAGACTGACACAGACAGGAAGGGAAGAAAGACTGACACAGACAGGAACAGTAGAGAGACTGACACTAACATGAAGGGTAGAGACTGACACAGAAAGAAAGGGTATAGAAACTGACAGACAGGAAAGGTTGAGAGACTTACACTAACAGGAAGGTCAGAGATGCTGACACAGACAGTAAGGGCAGAGAGACTGACAAAGACAGAAAATGTAGAGAGACTGACACAGACAGAAGGGGCAGAGAGACTGACACAGACAGGAAGTGTAGAGAGACTGACACAGACAGGAAGGGTAGAGAGACTGACACAGACAGGAAGGGCAGAGAGACTGACACAGACAGGAAGGGTAGAGAGACTAACACAGACAGGAAGTGTAGAGAGACTGACACAGACAGGAAGTGTAGAGAGACTGACACAGACAGGAAGGGCAGAGAGACTAACACAGACAGGAAGGGTAGAGAGACTGACACAGACAGAAGGGGCAGAGAGACTGACATAGGCAGGAAGTGTAGAGAGACTTACACAGACAGGAAAAGTAGAGAGACTGACAGACAGGAAGGGTAGAGAGACTGACACAGAAAGGAGGGGTAGAGAGACTGATACAGACAGGAAGGAGAGACTGACATAGACAGGAAGGGCAGAGAGACTGTTACAGACAGGAAGGGTAGAGAGACTGATACAGACAGGAAGGGTAGAGAGACTGACACAGACAGGAAGGGCAGATTGACTGACCAAAACAGGAATGGCAGAGAGACTGACACAGACAGGAAGTGTATAGTGACTAACACACACAGGAAGGGCAGAGAGACTGACACAGACAGGAAGGGTAGATAGACTGATACAGACAGGAAGGAGAGACTGACAAAGACAGGAAGGGCAGAGAGACTGACACGGACAGGAGGGGAACAGAGGCTGACATAGACAGGAAGGGCAGATACACTTCCACAGACAGGAAGTATAGAGAGACTGACACAGACAGGAAGGACAGAGATACTAACACAGACAGGAAGGGTAAAGAGACTTACAATGACAGTAATTGTAGAGAGACTGACACATACAGGAAGGGTAGAGAGACTGACACAGACAGGAAGGGCAGAGAGACTGACACAGACAGGAAGGGTAGAGAGACTAACACAGACAGGAAGGGTAGAGAGACTGACACAGACAGGAAGTGTAGAGAGACTGACACAGACAGGAAGTGTAGAGAGACTGACACAGACAGGAAGGGCAGAGAGACTAACACAGACAGGAAGGGTAGAGAGACTGACACAGACAGAAGGGGCAGAGAGACTGACATAGGCAGGAAGTGTAGAGAGACTTACACAGACAGGAAAAGTAGAGAGACTGACAGACAGGAAGGGTAGAGAGACTGACACAGAAAGGAGGGGTAGAGAGACTGATACAGACAGGAAGGAGAGACTGACATAGACAGGAAGGGCAGAGAGACTGTTACAGACAGGAAGGGTAGAGAGACTGATACAGACAGGAAGGGTAGAGAGACTGACACAGACAGGAAGGGCAGATTGACTGACCAAAACAGGAATGGCAGAGAGACTGACACAGACAGGAAGTGTATAGTGACTAACACACACAGGAAGGGCAGAGAGACTGACACAGACAGGAAGGGTAGATAGACTGATACAGACAGGAAGGAGAGACTGACAAAGACAGGAAGGGCAGAGAGACTGACACGGACAGGAGGGGAACAGAGGCTGACATAGACAGGAAGGGCAGATACACTTCCACAGACAGGAAGTATAGAGAGACTGACACAGACAGGAAGGACAGAGATACTAACACAGACAGGAAGGGTAAAGAGACTTACAATGACAGTAATTGTAGAGAGACTGACACATACAGGAAGGGTAGAGAGACTTACAATGACAGGAATTGTAGAGAGACTGACACATACAGGAAGGGTAGAGAGACTTACAATGACAAGAATTGTAGAGAGACTGACACAGACAGGAAGGCAAAATTGACTGACACAGACAGAAAGTAAATGTAAGGTGGTGAAAGTAAAAGAAAAAAAGAGGACAGCAGTAAAGTGTATATACAAAGTCAGTTTGGGGGTGAGCGTTTGGGGTGTTGAGCTCCCTATATTGCTCTGGCTGGGCCACCTTGGGGCATCACCACCTTACATTTACTTTTAACACTTATATCACATTGTGTTTGTTTTATATTTATGTAGCATTTTTCACATATCTTTTACATTTATAACACTGCTCAGCTAAACTTCACTTTCTAACAGTCTGACACCTTACTGCTGTCCTCTCTCTAACAGTCTGACACCTTACTGCTGTCTTCTCTCTAACAGTCTGACACCTTATTGCTGTCCTCTCTCTAACACTCTGACACCTTACTGCTGTCCTCTCTCTAACACTCTGACACCTTATTGCTGTCCTCTCTCTAACACTCTGACACCTTACTGCTGTCCTCTCTCTAACACTCTGACACCTTATTGCTGTCTTCCTTTTTTTTTTTTTACATTCAGCAGCCTCTTTCATTTGCTTAACACTGATCTTTCACTTCTATCCTTTTTCTGTGTGGTGCCCTGGGGTGGTGTGGCTGGGGTGGTCTGGGGGTGCTCTGCGTCCCAGATGTGTACCCCTATAGTGTTAGGGACCTGTCCAATGAGGTCACCGTGAAGCAGGTGGGCAGGCTCATACACTGGCCAATATATGCCAAGAACCTCAAATATTATATTATGGTTGTAATAATTTTAATGGTGTATGGTGCCCCTGCACCTTTTGTTCCTATCTTATAGTACTGCAGTACTTAGTCCCAGCAAGGTAGCACATCCCATTATAATAAGCTAGGGTGTTCAGTCCAGGCCCCGTTTCCATACAGTATTAGGAATGTCAGGGACCCATGTGATAAAGTCACCTGGCCACGGTACATGGGCCTGCATATTTGTGTGCTAAGAACTTCAATTATACTCCATGTTAATTGAGTTTATTAAAATTATTTTTATTCTCAATGTTCTTAGTGCTAGGAGTGTGCATCTGCATCTCTCTTCCTCCAGCATAGTATTAGAAGCCTCAGCATGATCAGTGTTCTTAGTGCTAGGAGTGTGCATCTGCATCTCTCTTCCTCCAGCATAGTATTAGAAGCCTCAGCATGATCAGTGTTCTTAGTGCTAGGAGTGTGCATCTGCATCTCTCTTCCTCCAGCATAGTATTAGAAGCCTCAGCATGATCAGTGTTCTTAGTGCTAGGAGTGTGCATCTGCTTCTCTCTTCCTCCGGCATAGTATTAGAAGCCTCAGCATGATCAGTGTTCTTAGTGCTAGGAGTGTGCATCTGCATCTCTCTTCCCCCAGCATAGTATTAGAAGCCTCAGCATGATCAGTGTTCTTAGTGCTAGGAGTGTGCATCTGCATCTCTCTTCCTCCAGCATAGTATTAGAAGCCTCAGCATGATCAGTGTTCTTAGTGCTAGGAGTGTGCATCTGCATCTCTCTTCCTCCGGCATAGTATTAGAAGCCTCAGCATGATCAGTGTTCTTAGAGTAAGGAGTGAGCATCTGCATCTCTCTTCCTCCAGCATAGTATTAGAAGCCTCAGCATGATCAGTGTTCTTAGTGCTAGGAGTGTGCATCTGCATCTCTCTTCCTCCAGCATAGTATTAGAAGCCTCAGCATTATCAGTGTTCTTAGTGCTAGGAGTGTGCATCTGCATCTCTCTTCCTCCAGCATAGTATTAGAAGCCTCAGCATGATCAGTGTTCTTAGTGCTAGGAGTGTGCATCTGCATCTCTCTTCCACCAGCATAGTATTAGAAGCCTCAGCATGATCAGTGTTCTTAGTGCTAGGAGTGTGCATCTGCATCTCTCTTCCTCCAGCATAGTATTAGAAGCCTCAGCATGATCAGTGTTCTTAGTGCTAGGAGTGTGCGTCTGCATCTCTCTTCCTCCAGCATAGTATTAGAAGCCTCAGCATGATCAGTGTTCTTAGTGCTAGGAGTGTGCATCTGCATCTCTCTTCCTCCAGCATAGTATTAGAAGACTCAGCATGATCAGTGTTCTTAGTGCTAGGAGTGTGCATCTGCATCTCTCTTCCCCCAGCATAGTATTAGAAGCCTCAGCATGATCAGTGTTCTTAGTGCTAGGAATGTGCATCTGCATCTCTCTTCCTCCAGCATAGTATTAGAAGCCTCAGCATGATCAGTGTTCTTAGTGCTAGGAGTGTGCATCTGCATCTCTCTTCCTCCAGCATAGTATTAGAAGCCTCAGCATGATCAGTGTTCTTAGTGCTAGGAATGTGCATCTGCATCTCTCTTCCTCCAGCATAGTATTAGAAGCCTCAGCATGATCAGTGTTCTTAGTGCTAGTAGTGTGCATCTGCATCTCTCTTCCTCCAGCATAGTATTAGAAGCCTCAGCATGATCAGTGTTCTTAGTGCTAGGAGTGTGGATCTGCATCTCTCTTCCTCCAGCATAGTATTAGAAGCCTCAGCATGATCAGTGTTCTTAGTGCTAGTAGTGTGCACCTGCATCTCTCTTCCCCCAGCATAGTATTAGAAGACTCAGCATGATCAGTGTTCTTAGTGCTAGGAGTGTGCATCTGCATCTCTCTTCTTCCAGCATAGTATTAGAAGCCTCAGCATGATCAGTGTTCTTAGTGCTAGGAGTGTGGATCTGCATCTCTCTTCCTCCAGCATAGTATTAGAAGCCTCAGCATGATCAGTGTTCTTAGTGCTAGTAGTGTGCACCTGCATCTCTCTTCCCCCAGCATAGTATTAGAAGACTCAGCATGATCAGTGTTCTTAGTGCTAGGAGTGTGCATCTGCATCTCTCTTCTTCCAGCATAGTATTAGAAGCCTCAGCATGATCAGTGTTCTTAGTGCTAGGAGTGTGCACCTGCATCTCTCTTCCTCCAGCATAGTATTAGAAGCCTCAGCATGATCAGTGTTCTTAGTGCTAGGAGTGTGCATCTGCATCTCTCTTCCTCCAGCATAGTATTAGAAGCCTCAGCATGATCAGTGTTCTTAGTGCTTAGAGTGTGCATCTGCATCTCTCTTCCTCCAGCATAGTATTAGAAGCCTCAGCATGATCAGTGTTCTTAGTGCTAGGAGTGTGCATCTGCATCTCTCTTCCTCCAGCATAGTATTAGAAGCCTCAGCATGATCAGTGTTCTTAGTGCTAGGAGTGTGCGTCTGCATCTCTCTTCCCCCAGCATAGTATTAGAATCCTCAGCATGATCAGTGTTCTTAGTGCTAGGAGTGTGCGTCTGCATCTCTCTTCCCCCAGCATAGTATTAGAAGCCTCAGCATGATCAGTGTTCTTAGTGCTAGGAGTGAGCGTCTGCATCTCTCTTTCCCCAGCATAGTATTAGAAGCCTCAGCATGATCAGTGTTTTTAGTGCTAGGAGTGTGCATCTGCATCTCTCTTCCTCCAGCATAGTATTAGAAGCCTCAGCATGATCAGTGTTCTTAGTGCTAGGAGTGTGCGTCTGCATCTCTCTTCCCCCAGCATAGTATTAGAAGCCTCAACATGATCAGTGTTCTTAGTGCTAGGAATGTGCATCTGCATCTCTCTTCCTCCAGCATAGTATTAGAAGCCTCAGCATGATCAGTGTTCTTAGTGCTAGGAGTGTGCATCTGCATCTCTCTTCCTCCAGCATAGTATTAGAAGCCTCAGCATGATCAGTGTTCTTAGTGCTAGGAGTGTGCATCTGCATCTCTCTTCTTCCAGCATAGTATTAGAAGCCTCAGCATGATCAGTGTTCTTAGTGCTAGGAGTGTGCATCTGCATCTCTCTTCCTACAGCATAGTATTAGAAGCCTCAGCATGATCAGTGTTCTTAGTGCTAGGAGTGTGCATCTGCATCTCTCTTCCTCCAGCATAGTATTAGAAGCCTCAGCATGATCAGTGTTCTTAGTGCTAGGAGTGTGCGTCTGCATCTCTCTTCCTCCAGCATAGTATTAGAAGCCTCAGCATGATCAGTGTTCTTAGTGCTAGGAGTGTGCATCTGCATCTCTCTTCCTCCAGCATAGTATTAGAAGACTCAGCATGATCAGTGTTCTTAGTGCTAGGAGTGTGCATCTGCATCTCTCTTCCCCCAGCATAGTATTAGAAGCCTCAGCATGATCAGTGTTCTTAGTGCTAGGAATGTGCATCTGCATCTCTCTTCCTCCAGCATAGTATTAGAAGCCTCAGCATGATCAGTGTTCTTAGTGCTAGGAGTGTGCATCTGCATCTCTCTTCCTCCAGCATAGTATGAGAAGCCTCAGCATGATCAGTGTTCTTAGTGCTAGGAATGTGCATCTGCATCTCTCTTCCTCCAGCATAGTATTAGAAGCCTCAGCATGATCAGTGTTCTTAGTGCTAGTAGTGTGCATCTGCATCTCTCTTCCTCCAGCATAGTATTAGAAGCCTCAGCATGATCAGTGTTCTTAGTGCTAGGAGTGTGCATCTGCATCTCTCTTCCTCCAGCATAGTATTAGAAGCCTCAGCATGATCAGTGTTCTTAGTGCTAGTAGTGTGCACCTGCATCTCTCTTCCCCCAGCATAGTATTAGAAGACTCAGCATGATCAGTGTTCTTAGTGCTAGGAGTGTGCATCTGCATCTCTCTTCTTCCAGCATAGTATTAGAAGCCTCAGCATGATCAGTGTTCTTAGTGCTAGGAGTGTGCACCTGCATCTCTCTTCCTCCAGCATAGTATTAGAAGCCTCAGCATGATCAGTGTTCTTAGTGCTAGGAGTGTGCATCTGCATCTCTCTTCCTCCAGCATAGTATTAGAAGCCTCAGCATGATCAGTGCTCTTAGTGCTTAGAGTGTGCATCTGCATCTCTCTTCCTCCAGCATAGTATTAGAAGCCTCAGCATGATCAGTGTTCTTAGTGCTAGGAGTGTGCATCTGCATCTCTCTTCCTCCAGCATAGTATTAGATGCCTCAGCATGATCAGTGTTCTTAGTGCTAGGAGTGTGCGTCTGCATCTCTCTTCCCCCAGCATAGTATTAGAATCCTCAGCATGATCAGTGTTCTTAGTGCTAGGAGTGTGCGTCTGCATCTCTCTTCCCCCAGCATAGTATTAGAAGCCTCAGCATGATCAGTGTTCTTAGTGCTAGGAGTGTGCGTCTGCATCTCTCTTTCCCCAGCATAGTAGTAGAAGCCTCAGCATGATCAGTGTTTTTAGTGCTAGGAGTGTGCATCTGCATCTCTCTTCCTCCAGCATAGTATTAGAAGCCTCAGCATGATCAGTGTTCTTAGTGCTAGGAGTGTGCGTCTGCATCTCTCTTCCCCCAGCATAGTATTAGAAGCCTCAACATGATCAGTGTTCTTAGTGCTAGGAATGTGCATCTGCATCTCTCTTCCTCCAGCATAGTATTAGAAGCCTCAGCATGATCAGTGTTCTTAGTGCTAGGAGTGTGCATCTGCATCTCTCTTCCTCCAGCATAGTATTAGAAGCCTCAGCATGATCAGTGTTCTTAGTGCTAGGAGTGTGCATCTGCATCTCTCTTCTTCCAGCATAGTATTAGAAGCCTCAGCATGATCAGTGTTCTTAGTGCTAGGAGTGTGCATCTGCATCTCTCTTCCTACAGCATAGTATTAGAAGCCTCAGCATGATCAGTGTTCTTAGTGCTAGGAGTGTGCATCTGCATCTCTCTTCCCCCAGCATAGTATTAGAAGCCTCAGCATGATAAGTGTTCTTAGTGCTAGGAGTGTGCATCTGCATCTCTCTTCCTCCGGCATAGTATTAGAAGCCTCAGCATGATCAGTGTTCTTAGTGCTAGGAGTGTGCATCTGCATCTCTCTTCCCCCAGCATAGTATTAGAAGCCTCAGCATGATCAGTGTTCTTAGTGCCAGGAGTGTGCATCTGCATCTCTCTTCCTCCAGCATAGTATTAGAAGCCTCAGCATGATCAGTGTTCTTAGTGCTAGGAGTGTGCATCTGCATCTCTCTTCCCCCAGCATAGTATTAGAAGCCTCAGCATGATCAGTGTTCTTAGTGCTAGGAATGTGCATCTGCATCTCTCTTCCCCCAGCATAGTATTAGAAGCCTCAGCATGATCAGTGTTCTTAGTGCTAGGAGTGTGCATCTGTATCTCTCTTCCTCCAGCATAGTATTAGAAGCCTCAGCATGATCAGTGTTCTTAGTGCTAGGAGTGTGCATCTGCATCTCTCTTCCCCCAGCATAGTATTAGAAGCCTCAGCATGATTAGTGTTCTTAGTGCTAGGAGTGTGCATCTGCGTCTCTCTTCCTCCAGCATAGTATTAGAAGCCTCAGCATAATCAGTGTTCTTAGTGCTAGTAGTGTGCATCTGTGTCTCTCTTCCTCCAGCATAGTATTAGAAGCCTCAGCATGATCAGTGTTCTTAGTGCTAGGAGTGTGCATCTGCATCTCTCTTCCCCCAGCATAGTATTAGACGCCTCAGCATGATCAGTGTTCTTAGTGCTAGGAGTGTGCATCCGCATCTCTCTTCCCCCCGCATAGTATTAGAAGCCTCAGCATGATCAGTGTTCTTAGTGCTAGGAGTGTGCATCTGCATCTCTCTTCCTCCAGCATAGTATTAGAAGCCTCAGCATGATCAGTGTTCTTAATGCTAGGAGTGTGCATCTGCATCTCTCTTCCTCCGGCATAGTATTAGAAGCCTCAGCATGATCAGTGTTCTTAGAGTAAGGAGTGAGCATCTGCATCTCTCTTCCTCCAGCATAGTATTAGAAGCCTCAGCATGATCAGTGTTCTTAGTGCTAGGAGTGTGCATCTGCATCTCTCTTCCTCCAGCATAGTATTAGAAGCCTCAGCATTATCAGTGTTCTTAGTGCTAGGAGTGTGCATCTGCATCTCTCTTCCTCCAGCATAGTATTAGAAGCCTCAGCATGATCAGTGTTCTTAGTGCTAGGAGTGTGCATCTGCATCTCTCTTCCACCAGCATAGTATTAGAAGCCTCAGCATGATCAGTGTTCTTAGTGCTAGGAGTGTGCATCTGCATCTCTCTTCCTCCAGCATAGTATTAGAAGCCTCAGCATGATCAGTGTTCTTAGTGCTAGGAGTGTGCGTCTGCATCTCTCTTCCTCCAGCATAGTATTAGAAGCCTCAGCATGATCAGTGTTCTTAGTGCTAGGAGTGTGCATCTGCATCTCTCTTCCTCCAGCATAGTATTAGAAGACTCAGCATGATCAGTGTTCTTAGTGCTAGGAGTGTGCATCTGCATCTCTCTTCCCCCAGCATAGTATTAGAAGCCTCAGCATGATCAGTGTTCTTAGTGCTAGGAATGTGCATCTGCATCTCTCTTTCTCCAGCATAGTATTAGAAGCCTCAGCATGATCAGTGTTCTTAGTGCTAGGAGTGTGCATCTGCATCTCTCTTCCTCCAGCATAGTATTAGAAGCCTCAGCATGATCAGTGTTCTTAGTGCTAGGAATGTGCATCTGCATCTCTCTTCCTCCAGCATAGTATTAGAAGCCTCAGCATGATCAGTGTTCTTAGTGCTAGTAGTGTGCATCTGCATCTCTCTTCCTCCAGCATAGTATTAGAAGCCTCAGCATGATCAGTGTTCTTAGTGCTAGGAGTGTGGATCTGCATCTCTCTTCCTCCAGCATAGTATTAGAAGCCTCAGCATGATCAGTGTTCTTAGTGCTAGTAGTGTGCACCTGCATCTCTCTTCCCCCAGCATAGTATTAGAAGACTCAGCATGATCAGTGTTCTTAGTGCTAGGAGTGTGCATCTGCATCTCTCTTCTTCCAGCATAGTATTAGAAGCCTCAGCATGATCAGTGTTCTTAGTGCTAGGAGTGTGGATCTGCATCTCTCTTCCTCCAGCATAGTATTAGAAGCCTCAGTATGATCAGTGTTCTTAGTGCTAGTAGTGTGCACCTGCATCTCTCTTCCCCCAGCATAGTATTAGAAGACTCAGCATGATCAGTGTTCTTAGTGCTAGGAGTGTGCATCTGCATCTCTCTTCTTCCAGCATAGTATTAGAAGCCTCAGCATGATCAGTGTTCTTAGTGCTAGGAGTGTGCACCTGCATCTCTCTTCCTCCAGCATAGTATTAGAAGCCTCAGCATGATCAGTGTTCTTAGTGCTAGGAGTGTGCATCTGCATCTCTCTTCCTCCAGCATAGTATTAGAAGCCTCAGCATGATCAGTGTTCTTAGTGCTTAGAGTGTGCATCTGCATCTCTCTTCCTCCAGCATAGTATTAGAAGCCTCAGCATGATCAGTGTTCTTAGTGCTAGGAGTGTGCATCTGCATCTCTCTTCCTCCAGCATAGTATTAGAAGCCTCAGCATGATCAGTGTTCTTAGTGCTAGGAGTGTGCGTCTGCATCTCTCTTCCCCCAGCATAGTTTTAGAATCCTCAGCAAGATCAGTGTTCTTAGTGCTAGGAGTGTGCGTCTGCATCTCTCTTCCCCCAGCATAGTATTAGAAGCCTCAGCATGATCAGTGTTCTTAGTGCTAGGAGTGAGCGTCTGCATCTCTCTTTCCCCAGCATAGTATTAGAAGCCTCAGCATGATCAGTGTTTTTAGTGCTAGGAGTGTGCATCTGCATCTCTCTTCCTCCAGCATAGTATTAGAAGCCTCAGCATGATCAGTGTTCTTAGTGCTAGGAGTGTGCGTCTGCATCTCTCTTCCCCCAGCATAGTATTAGAAGCCTCAACATGATCAGTGTTCTTAGTGCTAGGAATGTGCATCTGCATCTCTCTTCCTCCAGCATAGTATTAGAAGCCTCAGCATGATCAGTGTTCTTAGTGCTAGGAGTGTGCATCTGCATCTCTCTTCCTCCAGCATAGTATTAGAAGCCTCAGCATGATCAGTGTTCTTAGTGCTAGGAGTGTGCATCTGCATCTCTCTTCTTCCAGCATAGTATTAGAAGCCTCAGCATGATCAGTGTTCTTAGTGCTAGGAGTGTGCATCTGCATCTCTCTTCCTACAGCATAGTATTAGAAGCCTCAGCATGATCAGTGTTCTTAGTGCTAGGAGTGTGCATCTGCATCTCTCTTCCTCCAGCATAGTATTAGAAGCCTCAGCATGATCAGTGTTCTTAGTGCTAGGAGTGTGCGTCTGCATCTCTCTTCCTCCAGCATAGTATTAGAAGCCTCAGCATGATCAGTGTTCTTAGTGCTAGGAGTGTGCATCTGCATCTCTCTTCCTCCAGCATAGTATTAGAAGACTCAGCATGATCAGTGTTCTTAGTGCTAGGAGTGTGCATCTGCATCTCTCTTCCCCCAGCATAGTATTAGAAGCCTCAGCATGATCAGTGTTCTTAGTGCTAGGAATGTGCATCTGCATCTCTCTTCCTCCAGCATAGTATTAGAAGCCTCAGCATGATCAGTGTTCTTAGTGCTAGGAGTGTGCATCTGCATCTCTCTTCCTCCAGCATAGTATGAGAAGCCTCAGCATGATCAGTGTTCTTAGTGCTAGGAATGTGCATCTGCATCTCTCTTCCTCCAGCATAGTATTAGAAGCCTCAGCATGATCAGTGTTCTTAGTGCTAGTAGTGTGCATCTGCATCTCTCTTCCTCCAGCATAGTATTAGAAGCCTCAGCATGATCAGTGTTCTTAGTGCTAGGAGTGTGCATCTGCATCTCTCTTCCTCCAGCATAGTATTAGAAGCCTCAGCATGATCAGTGTTCTTAGTGCTAGTAGTGTGCACCTGCATCTCTCTTCCCCCAGCATAGTATTAGAAGACTCAGCATGATCAGTGTTCTTAGTGCTAGGAGTGTGCATCTGCATCTCTCTTCTTCCAGCATAGTATTAGAAGCCTCAGCATGATCAGTGTTCTTAGTGCTAGGAGTGTGCACCTGCATCTCTCTTCCTCCAGCATAGTATTAGAAGCCTCAGCATGATCAGTGTTCTTAGTGCTAGGAGTGTGCATCTGCATCTCTCTTCCTCCAGCATAGTATTAGAAGCCTCAGCATGATCAGTGTTCTTAGTGCTTAGAGTGTGCATCTGCATCTCTCTTCCTCCAGCATAGTATTAGAAGCCTCAGCATGATCAGTGTTCTTAGTGCTAGGAGTGTGCATCTGCATCTCTCTTCCTCCAGCATAGTATTAGATGCCTCAGCATGATCAGTGTTCTTAGTGCTAGGAGTGTGCGTCTGCATCTCTCTTCCCCCAGCATAGTATTAGAATCCTCAGCATGATCAGTGTTCTTAGTGCTAGGAGTGTGCGTCTGCATCTCTCTTCCCCCAGCATAGTATTAGAAGCCTCAGCATGATCAGTGTTCTTAGTGCTAGGAGTGTGCGTCTGCATCTCTCTTTCCCCAGCATAGTAGTAGAAGCCTCAGCATGATCAGTGTTTTTAGTGCTAGGAGTGTGCATCTGCATCTCTCTTCCTCCAGCATAGTATTAGAAGCCTCAGCATGATCAGTGTTCTTAGTGCTAGGAGTGTGCGTCTGCATCTCTCTTCCCCCAGCATAGTATTAGAAGCCTCAACATGATCAGTGTTCTTAGTGCTAGGAATGTGCATCTGCATCTCTCTTCCTCCAGCATAGTATTAGAAGCCTCAGCATGATCAGTGTTCTTAGTGCTAGGAGTGTGCATCTGCATCTCTCTTCCTCCAGCATAGTATTAGAAGCCTCAGCATGATCAGTGTTCTTAGTGCTAGGAGTGTGCATCTGCATCTCTCTTCTTCCAGCATAGTATTAGAAGCCTCAGCATGATCAGTGTTCTTAGTGCTAGGAGTGTGCATCTGCATCTCTCTTCCTACAGCATAGTATTAGAAGCCTCAGCATGATCAGTGTTCTTAGTGCTAGGAGTGTGCATCTGCATCTCTCTTCCCCCAGCATAGTATTAGAAGCCTCAGCATGATCAGTGTTCTTAGTGCTAGGAGTGTGCATCTGCATCTCTCTTCCTCCGGCATAGTATTAGAAGCCTCAGCATGATCAGTGTTCTTAGTGCTAGGAGTGTGCATCTGCATCTCTCTTCTTCCAGCATAGTATTAGAAGCCTCAGCATGATCAGTGTTCTTAGTGCTAGGAGTGTGCACCTGCATCTCTCTTCCTCCAGCATAGTATTAGAAGCCTCAGCATGATCAGTGTTCTTAGTGCTAGGAGTGTGCATCTGCATCTCTCTTCCTCCAGCATAGTATTAGAAGCCTCAGCATGATCAGTGTTCTTAGTGCTTAGAGTGTGCATCTGCATCTCTCTTCCTCCAGCATAGTATTAGAAGCCTCAGCATGATCAGTGTTCTTAGTGCTAGGAGTGTGCATCTGCATCTCTCTTCCTCCAGCATAGTATTAGATGCCTCAGCATGATCAGTGTTCTTAGTGCTAGGAGTGTGCGTCTGCATCTCTCTTCCCCCAGCATAGTATTAGAATCCTCAGCATGATCAGTGTTCTTAGTGCTAGGAGTGTGCGTCTGCATCTCTCTTCCCCCAGCATAGTATTAGAAGCCTCAGCATGATCAGTGTTCTTAGTGCTAGGAGTGTGCGTCTGCATCTCTCTTTCCCCAGCATAGTAGTAGAAGCCTCAGCATGATCAGTGTTTTTAGTGCTAGGAGTGTGCATCTGCATCTCTCTTCCTCCAGCATAGTATTAGAAGCCTCAGCATGATCAGTGTTCTTAGTGCTAGGAGTGTGCGTCTGCATCTCTCTTCCCCCAGCATAGTATTAGAAGCCTCAACATGATCAGTGTTCTTAGTGCTAGGAATGTGCATCTGCATCTCTCTTCCTCCAGCATAGTATTAGAAGCCTCAGCATGATCAGTGTTCTTAGTGCTAGGAGTGTGCATCTGCATCTCTCTTCCCCCAGCATAGTATTAGAAGCCTCAGCATGATCAGTGTTCTTAGTGCCAGGAGTGTGCATCTGCATCTCTCTTCCTCCAGCATAGTATTAGAAGCCTCAGCATGATCAGTGTTCTTAGTGCTAGGAGTGTGCATCTGCATCTCTCTTCCCCCAGCATAGTATTAGAAGCCTCAGCATGATCAGTGTTCTTAGTGCTAGGAATGTGCATCTGCATCTCTCTTCCCCCAGCATAGTATTAGAAGCCTCAGCATGATCAGTGTTCTTAGTGCTAGGAGTGTGCATCTGTATCTCTCTTCCTCCAGCATAGTATTAGAAGCCTCAGCATGATCAGTGTTCTTAGTGCTAGGAGTGTGCATCTGCATCTCTCTTCCCCCAGCATAGTATTAGAAGCCTCAGCATGATTAGTGTTCTTAGTGCTAGGAGTGTGCATCTGCGTCTCTCTTCCTCCAGCATAGTATTAGAAGCCTCAGCATAATCAGTGTTCTTAGTGCTAGTAGTGTGCATCTGTGTCTCTCTTCCTCCGGCATAGTATTAGAAGCCTCAGCATGATCAGTGTTCTTAGTGCTAGGAGTGTGCATCTGCATCTCTCTTCCCCCAGCATAGTATTAGACGCCTCAGCATGATCAGTGTTCTTAGTGCTAGGAGTGTGCATCCGCATCTCTCTTCCCCCCGCATAGTATTAGAAGCCTCAGCATGATCAGTGTTCTTAGTGCTAGGAGTGTGCATCTGCATCTCTCTTCCTCCAGCATAGTATTAGAAGCCTCAGCATGATCAGTGTTCTTAGTGCTAGGAGTGTGCATCTGCATCTCTCTTCCTCCAGCATAGTATTAGAAGCCTCAGCATTATCAGTGTTCTTAGTGCTAGGAGTGTGCATCTGCATCTCTCTTCCTCCAGCATAGTATTAGAAGCCTCAGCATGATCAGTGTTCTTAGTGCTAGGAGTGTGCATCTGCATCTCTCTTCCACCAGCATAGTATTAGAAGCCTCAGCATGATCAGTGTTCTTAGTGCTAGGAGTGTGCATCTGCATCTCTCTTCCTCCAGCATAGTATTAGAAGCCTCAGCATGATCAGTGTTCTTAGTGCTAGGAGTGTGCGTCTGCATCTCTCTTCCTCCAGCATAGTATTAGAAGCCTCAGCATGATCAGTGTTCTTAGTGCTAGGAGTGTGCATCTGCATCTCTCTTCCTCCAGCATAGTATTAGAAGACTCAGCATGATCAGTGTTCTTAGTGCTAGGAGTGTGCATCTGCATCTCTCTTCCCCCAGCATAGTATTAGAAGCCTCAGCATGATCAGTGTTCTTAGTGCTAGGAATGTGCATCTGCATCTCTCTTCCTCCAGCATAGTATTAGAAGCCTCAGCATGATCAGTGTTCTTAGTGCTAGGAGTGTGCATCTGCATCTCTCTTCCTCCAGCATAGTATTAGAAGCCTCAGCATGATCAGTGTTCTTAGTGCTAGGAATGTGCATCTGCATCTCTCTTCCTCCAGCATAGTATTAGAAGCCTCAGCATGATCAGTGTTCTTAGTGCTAGTAGTGTGCATCTGCATCTCTCTTCCTCCAGCATAGTATTAGAAGCCTCAGCATGATCAGTGTTCTTAGTGCTAGGAGTGTGGATCTGCATCTCTCTTCCTCCAGCATAGTATTAGAAGCCTCAGCATGATCAGTGTTCTTAGTGCTAGTAGTGTGCACCTGCATCTCTCTTCCCCCAGCATAGTATTAGAAGACTCAGCATGATCAGTGTTCTTAGTGCTAGGAGTGTGCATCTGCATCTCTCTTCTTCCAGCATAGTATTAGAAGCCTCAGCATGATCAGTGTTCTTAGTGCTAGGAGTGTGGATCTGCATCTCTCTTCCTCCAGCATAGTATTAGAAGCCTCAGCATGATCAGTGTTCTTAGTGCTAGTAGTGTGCACCTGCATCTCTCTTCCCCCAGCATAGTATTAGAAGACTCAGCATGATCAGTGTTCTTAGTGCTAGGAGTGTGCATCTGCATCTCTCTTCTTCCAGCATAGTATTAGAAGCCTCAGCATGATCAGTGTTCTTAGTGCTAGGAGTGTGCACTTGCATCTCTCTTCCTCCAGCATAGTATTAGAAGCCTCAGCATGATCAGTGTTCTTAGTGCTAGGAGTGTGCATCTGCATCTCTCTTCCTCCAGCATAGTATTAGAAGCCTCAGCATGATCAGTGTTCTTAGTGCTTAGAGTGTGCATCTGCATCTCTCTTCCTCCAGCATAGTATTAGAAGCCTCAGCATGATCAGTGTTCTTAGTGCTAGGAGTGTGCATCTGCATCTCTCTTCCTCCAGCATAGTATTAGAAGCCTCAGCATGATCAGTGTTCTTAGTGCTAGGAGTGTGCATCTGCATCTCTCTTCCTCCAGCATAGTATTAGAAGACTCAGCATGATCAGTGTTCTTAGTGCTAGGAGTGTGCATCTGCATCTCTCTTCCCCCAGCATAGTATTAGAAGCCTCAGCATGATCAGTGTTCTTAGTGCTAGGAATGTGCATCTGCATCTCTCTTCCTCCAGCATAGTATTAGAAGCCTCAGCATGATCAGTGTTCTTAGTGCTAGGAGTGTGCATCTGCATCTCTCTTCCTCCAGCATAGTATGAGAAGCCTCAGCATGATCAGTGTTCTTAGTGCTAGGAATGTGCATCTGCATCTCTCTTCCTCCAGCATAGTATTAGAAGCCTCAGCATGATCAGTGTTCTTAGTGCTAGTAGTGTGCATCTGCATCTCTCTTCCTCCAGCATAGTATTAGAAGCCTCAGCATGATCAGTGTTCTTAGTGCTAGGAGTGTGCATCTGCATCTCTCTTCCTCCAGCATAGTATTAGAAGCCTCAGCATGATTCAGTGTTCTTAGTGCTAGTAGTGTGCACCTGCATCTCTCTTCCCCCAGCATAGTATTAGAAGACTCAGCATGATCAGTGTTCTTAGTGCTAGGAGTGTGCATCTGCATCTCTCTTCTTCCAGCATAGTATTAGAAGCCTCAGCATGATCAGTGTTCTTAGTGCTAGGAGTGTGCACCTGCATCTCTCTTCCTCCAGCATAGTATTAGAAGCCTCAGCATGATCAGTGTTCTTAGTGCTAGGAGTGTGCATCTGCATCTCTCTTCCTCCAGCATAGTATTAGAAGCCTCAGCATGATCAGTGTTCTTAGTGCTTAGAGTGTGCATCTGCATCTCTCTTCCTCCAGCATAGTATTAGAAGCCTCAGCATGATCAGTGTTCTTAGTGCTAGGAGTGTGCATCTGCATCTCTCTTCCTCCAGCATAGTATTAGATGCCTCAGCATGATCAGTGTTCTTAGTGCTAGGAGTGTGCGTCTGCATCTCTCTTCCCCCAGCATAGTATTAGAATCCTCAGCATGATCAGTGTTCTTAGTGCTAGGAGTGTGCGTCTGCATCTCTCTTCCCCCAGCATAGTATTAGAAGCCTCAGCATGATCAGTGTTCTTAGTGCTAGGAGTGTGCGTCTGCATCTCTCTTTCCCCAGCATAGTAGTAGAAGCCTCAGCATGATCAGTGTTTTTAGTGCTAGGAGTGTGCATCTGCATCTCTCTTCCTCCAGCATAGTATTAGAAGCCTCAGCATGATCAGTGTTCTTAGTGCTAGGAGTGTGCGTCTGCATCTCTCTTCCCCCAGCATAGTATTAGAAGCCTCAACATGATCAGTGTTCTTAGTGCTAGGAATGTGCATCTGCATCTCTCTTCCTCCAGCATAGTATTAGAAGCCTCAGCATGATCAGTGTTCTTAGTGCTAGGAGTGTGCATCTGCATCTCTCTTCCTCCAGCATAGTATTAGAAGCCTCAGCATGATCAGTGTTCTTAGTGCTAGGAGTGTGCATCTGCATCTCTCTTCTTCCAGCATAGTATTAGAAGCCTCAGCATGATCAGTGTTCTTAGTGCTAGGAGTGTGCATCTGCATCTCTCTTCCTCCGGCATAGTATTAGAAGCCTCAGCATGATCAGTGTTCTTAGTGCTAGGAGTGTGCATCTGCATCTCTCTTCCCCCAGCATAGTATTAGAAGCCTCAGCATGATCAGTGTTCTTAGTGCCAGGAGTGTGCATCTGCATCTCTCTTCCTCCAGCATAGTATTAGAAGCCTCAGCATGATCAGTGTTCTTAGTGCTAGGAGTGTGCATCTGCATCTCTCTTCCCCCAGCATAGTATTAGAAGCCTCAGCATGATCAGTGTTCTTAGTGCTAGGAATGTGCATCTGCATCTCTCTTCCCCCAGCATAGTATTAGAAGCCTCAGCATGATCAGTGTTCTTAGTGCTAGGAGTGTGCATCTGTATCTCTCTTCCTCCAGCATAGTATTAGAAGCCTCAGCATGATCAGTGTTCTTAGTGCTAGGAGTGTGCATCTGCATCTCTCTTCCCCCAGCATAGTATTAGAAGCCTCAGCATGATTAGTGTTCTTAGTGCTAGGAGTGTGCATCTGCGTCTCTCTTCCTCCAGCATAGTATTAGAAGCCTCAGCATAATCAGTGTTCTTAGTGCTAGTAGTGTGCATCTGTGTCTCTCTTCCTCCAGCATAGTATTAGAAGCCTCAGCATGATCAGTGTTCTTAGTGCTAGGAGTGTGCATCTGCATCTCTCTTCCCCCAGCATAGTATTAGACGCCTCAGCATGATCAGTGTTCTTAGTGCTAGGAGTGTGCATCCGCATCTCTCTTCCCCCCGCATAGTATTAGAAGCCTCAGCATGATCAGTGTTCGTAGTGCTAGGAGTGTGCATCTGCATCTCTCTCCCCCCAGCATAGTATTAGAAGCCTCAGCATGATCAGTGTTCTTAGTGCTAGGAGTGTGCGTCTGCATCTCTCTTCCTCCAGCATAGTATTAGAAGCCTCAGCATGATCAGTGTTCTTAGTGCTAGGAGTGTGCATCTGCATCTCTCTTCCCCCAGCATAGTATTAGAAACCTCAGCATGATCAGTGTTCTTAGTGCTAGGAGTGTGCATCTGCATCTCTCTTCCTCCAGCATAGTATTAGAAGCCTCAGCATGATCAGTGTTCTTAGTGCTAGGAGTGTGCATCTGCATCTCTCTTCCTCCAGCATAGTATTAGAAGCCTCAGCATGATCAGTGTTCTTAGTGCTAGGAGTGTGCATCTGGATCTCTCTTCCCCCAGCATAGAATTAGAAGCCTCAGCATGATCAGTGTTCTTAGTGTTAGGAGTGTGCATCTGCATCTTTCTTCCTCCAGCATAGTATCAGAAGACTCAGCATGATCAGTGTTCTTAGTGCTAGGAGTGTGCATCTGCATCTCTCTTCCTCCAGCATAGTATTAGAAGCCTCAGCATGATCAGTGTTCTTAGTGCTAGGAGTGTGCATCTGCATCTCTCTTCCCCCAGCATAGAATTAGAAGCCTCAGCATGATCAGTGTTCTTAGTGTTAGGAGTGTGCATCTGCATCTTTCTTCCTCCAGCATAGTATCAGAAGACTCAGCATGATCAGTGTTCTTAGTGCTAGGAGTGTGCATCTGCATCTCTCTTCCCCCAGCATAGTATTAGAAGCCTCAGCATGATCAGTGTTCTTAGTGCTAGGAGTGTGCATCTGCATCTCTCTTCCTCCGGCATAGTATTAGAAGCCTCAGCATGATCAGTGTTCTTAGTGCTAGGAGTGTGCATCTGCATCTCTCTTCCCCCAGCATAGTATTAGAAGCCTCAGCATGATCAGTGTTCTTAGTGCCAGGAGTGTGCATCTGCATCTCTCTTCCTCCAGCATAGTATTAGAAGCCTCAGCATGATCAGTGTTCTTAGTGCTAGGAGTGTGCATCTGCATCTCTCTTCCCCCAGCATAGTATTAGAAGCCTCAGCATGATCAGTGTTCTTAGTGCTAGGAGTGTGCATCTGCGTCTCTCTTCCTCCAGCATAGTATTAGAAGCCTCAGCATAATCAGTGTTCTTAGTGCTAGTAGTGTGCATCTGTGTCTCTCTTCCTCCAGCATAGTATGAGAAGCCTCAGCATGATCAGTGTTCTTAGTGCTAGGAGTGTGCATCTGCATCTCTCTTCCCCCAGCATAGTATTAGACGCCTCAGCATGATCAGTGTTCTTAGTGCTAGGAGTGTGCATCCGCATCTCTCTTCCCCCCGCATAGTATTAGAAGCCTCAGCATGATCAGTGTTCGTAGTGCTAGGAGTGTGCATCTGCATCTCTCTCCCCCCAGCATAGTATTAGAAGCCTCAGCATGATCAGTGTTCTTAGTGCTAGGAGTGTGCGTCTGCATCTCTCTTCCTCCAGCATAGTATTAGAAGCCTCAGCATGATCAGTGTTCTTAGTGCTAGGAGTGTGCATCTGCATCTCTCTTCCCCCAGCATAGTATTAGAAGCCTCAGCATGATCAGTGTTCTTAGTGCTAGGAGTGTGCATCTGCATCTCTCTTCCTCCAGCATAGTATTAGAAGCCTCAGCATGATCAGTGTTCTTAGTGCTAGGAGTGTGCATCTGCATCTCTCTTCCTCCAGCATAGTATTAGAAGCCTCAGCATGATCAGTGTTCTTAGTGCTAGGAGTGTGCATCTGCATCTCTCTTCCCCCAGCATAGAATTAGAAGCCTCAGCATGATCAGTGTTCTTAGTGTTAGGAGTGTGCATCTGCATCTTTCTTCCTCCAGCATAGTATCAGAAGCCTCAGCATGATCAGTGTTCTTAGTGCTAGGAGTGTGCATCTGCATCTCTCTTCCTCCGGCATAGTATTAGAAGCCTCAGCATGATCAGTGTTCTTAGTGCTAGGAGTGTGCATCTGCATCTCTCTTCCCCCAGCATAGTATTAGAAGCCTCAGCATGATCAGTGTTCTTAGTGCCAGGAGTGTGCATCTGCATCTCTCTTCCTCCAGCATAGTATTAGAAGCCTCAGCATGATCAGTGTTCTTAGTGCTAGGAGTGTGCATCTGCATCTCTCTTCCCCCAGCATAGTATTAGAAGCCTCAGCATGATCAGTGTTCTTAGTGCTAGGAGTGTGCATCTGCGTCTCTCTTCCTCCAGCATAGTATTAGAAGCCTCAGCATAATCAGTGTTCTTAGTGCTAGTAGTGTGCATCTGTGTCTCTCTTCCTCCAGCATAGTATTAGAAGCCTTAGCATGATCAGTGTTCTTAGTGCTAGGAGTGTGCATCTGCATCTCTCTTCCCCCAGCATAGTATTAGACGCCTCAGCATGATCAGTGTTCTTAGTGCTAGGAGTGTGCATCCGCATCTCTCTTCCCCCCGCATAGTATTAGAAGCCTCAGCATGATCAGTGTTCGTAGTGCTAGGAGTGTGCATCTGCATCTCTCTCCCCCCAGCATAGTATTAGAAGCCTCAGCATGATCAGTGTTCTTAGTGCTAGGAGTGTGCGTCTGCATCTCTCTTCCTCCAGCATAGTATTAGAAGCCTCAGCATGATCAGTGTTCTTAGTGCTAGGAGTGTGCATCTGCATCTCTCTTCCCCCAGCATAGTATTAGAAGCCTCAGCATGATCAGTGTTCTTAGTGCTAGGAGTGTGCATCTGCATCTCTCTTCCTCCAGCATAGTATTAGAAGCCCCAGCATGATCAGTGTTCTTAGTGCTAGGAGTGTGCATCTGCATCTCTCTTCCTCCAGCATAGTATTAGAAGCCTCAGCATGATCAGTGTTCTTAGTGCTAGGAGTGTGCATCTGCATCTCTCTTCCCCCAGCATAGAATTAGAAGCCTCAGCATGATCAGTGTTCTTAGTGTTAGGAGTGTGCATCTGCATCTTTCTTCCTCCAGCATAGTATCAGAAGACTCAGCATGATCAGTGTTCTTAGTGCTAGGAGTGTGCATCTGCATCTCTCTTCCTCCAGCATAGTATTAGAAGCCTCAGCATGATCAGTGTTCTTAGTGCTAGGAGTGTGCATCTGCATTACTCTTCCTCCAGCATAGTATTAGAAGCCTCAGCATGATCAGTGTTCTTAGTACTAGGAGTGTGCATCTGCATCTCTCTTCCCCCAGCATAGTATTAGAAGCCTCAGCATGATCAGTGTTCTTAGTGCTAGGAGTGTGCATCTGCATCTCTCTTCCTCCAGCATGGTATTAGAAGCCTCAGCATGATCAGTGTTCTTAGTGGTGGAAGTGTGCATCTGCATCTCTCTTCCTCCAGCATAGTATTAGAAGCCTCAGCATGATCAGTGTTCTTAGTGCTAGGAGTGTGCATCTGCATCTCTCTTCCTCCAGCATAGTATTAGAAGCCTCAGCATGATCAGTGTTCTTAGTGTTGGGAGTGTGCATCTGCATCTCTCTTCCTCCAGCATAGTATTAGAAGCCTCAGCATGATCAGTGTTCTTAGTGCTAGGAGTGTGCATCTGCATCTCTCTTCCCCCAGCATAGTATTAGAAGCCTCAGCATGATCAGTGTTCTTAGTGCTAGGAGTGTGCATCTGCATCTCTCTTCCCCCAGCATAGTATTAGAAGCCTCAGCATGATCAGTGTTCTTAGTGCTAGGAGTGTGCATCTGCATCTCTCTTCCCCCAGCATAGTATTAGAAGCCTCAGCATGATCAGTGTTCTTAGTGCTAGGAGTGTGCATCTGCATCTCTCTTCCTCCAGCATAGTATTAGACGCCTCAGCATGATCAGTGTTCTTAGTGCTAGGAGTGTGCATCTGCATCTCTCTTCCCCCCGCATAGTATTAGAAGCCTCAGCATGATCAGTGTTCTTAGTGCTAGGAGTGTGCATCTGCATCTCTCTTCCCCCAGCATAGTATTAGAAGCCTCAGCATGATCAGTGTTCTTAGTGCTAGGAGTTTGCATCTGCATCTCTCTTCCTCCAGCATAGTATAAGAAGCCTCAGCATGATCAGTGTTCTTAGTGCTAGGAGTGTGCATCTGCATCTCTCTTCCTCCAGCATAGTATAAGAAGCCTCAGCATGATCAGTGTTCTTAGTGCTAGGAGTGTGCATCTGTATCTCTCTTCCTCCAGCATAGTATTAGAAGCCTCAGCATGATCAGTGTTCTTAGTGCTAGGAGTGTGCATCTGCATCTCTCTTCCTCCAGCATAGTATTAGAAGCCTCAGCATGATCAGTGTTCTTAGTGCTAGGAGTGTGCATCTGCATCTCTCTTCCTCCAGCATAGTATTAGAAGCCTCAGCATGATCAGTGTTCTTAGTGCTAGGAGTGTGCACCTGCATCTCTCTTCCTCCAGCATAGTATTAGAAGCCTCAGCATGATCAGTGTTCTTAGTGCTAGGAGTGTGCATCTGCATCTCTCTTCCCCCAGCATAGTATTAGAAGCCTCAGCATGATCAGTGTTCTTAGTGCTAAGAGTGTGCATCTGCATCTCTCTTCCTCCAGCATAGTATTAGAAGCCTCAGCATGATCAATGTTCTTAGTGCTAGGAGTGTGCATCTGCATCTCTCTTCCTCCAGCATAGTATTAGAAGCCTCAGCATGATCAGTGTTCTTAGTGCTAGGAGTGTGCATCTGCATCTCTCTTCCCCCAGCATAGTATTAGAAGCCTCAGCATGATCAGTGTTCTTAGTGCTAGGAGTGTGCATCTGCATCTCTCTTCCCCCAGCATAGTATTAGAAGCCTCAGCATGATCAGTGTTCTTAGTGCTAGGAGTTTGCATCTGCATCTCTCTTCCTCCAGCATAGTATAAGAAGCCTCAGCATGATCAGTGTTCTTAGTGCTAGGAGTGTGCATCTGCATCTCTCTTCCTCCAGCATAGTATTAGAAGCCTCAGCATGATCAGTGTTCTTAGTGTTGGGAGTGTGCATCTGCATCTCTCTTCCTCCAGCATAGTATTAGAAGCCTCAGCATGATCAGTGTTCTTAGTGCTAGGAGTGTGCATCTGCATCTCTCTTCCCCCAGCATAGTATTAGAAGCCTCAGCATGATCAGTGTTCTTAGTGCTAGGAGTGTGCATCTGCATCTCTCTTCCCCCAGCATAGTATTAGAAGCCTCAGCATGATCAGTGTTCTTAGTGCTAGGAGTGTGCATCTGCATCTCTCTTCCCCCAGCATAGTATTAGAAGCCTCAGCATGATCAGTGTTCTTAGTGCTAGGAGTGTGCATCTGCATCTCTCTTCCTCCAGCATAGTATTAAACGCCTCAGCATGATCAGTGTTCTTAGTGCTAGGAGTGTGCATCTGCATCTCTCTTCCCCCCGCATAGTATTAGAAGCCTCAGCATGATCAGTGTTCTTAGTGCTAGGAGTGTGCATCTGCATCTCTCTTCCCCCAGCATAGTATTAGAAGCCTCAGCATGATCAGTGTTCTTAGTGCTAGGAGTGTGCATCTGCATCTCTCTTCCTCCAGCATAGTATTAGACGCCTCAGCATGATCAGTGTTCTTAGTGGTGGAAGTGTGCATCTGCATCTCTCTTCCTCCAGCATAGTATTAGAAGCCTCAGCATGATCAGTGTTCTTAGTGCTAGGAGTGTGCATCTGCATCTCTCTTCCTCCAGCATAGTATTAGAAGCCTCAGCATGATCAGTGTTCTTAGTGGTGGAAGTGTGCATCTGCATCTCTCTTCCTCCAGCATAGTATTAGAAGCCTCAGCATGATCAGTGTTCTTAGTGCTAGGAGTGTGCATCTGCATCTCTCTTCCTCCAGCATAGTATTAGAAGCCTCAGCATGATCAGTGTTCTTAGTGTTGGAGTGTGCATCTGCATCTCTCTTCCTCCAGCATAGTATTAGAAGCCTCAGCATGATCAGTGTTCTTAGTGCTAGGAGTGTGCATCTGCATCTCTCTTCCCCCAGCATAGTATTAGAAGCCTCAGCATGATCAGTGTTCTTAGTGCTAGGAGTGTGCATCTGCATCTCTCTTCCCCCAGCATAGTATTAGAAGCCTCAGCATGATCAGTGTTCTTAGTGCTAGGAGTGTGCATCTGCATCTCTCTTCCCCCAGCATAGTATTAGAAGCCTCAGCATGATCAGTGTTCTTAGTGCTAGGAGTGTGCATCTGCATCTCTCTTCCTCCAGCATAGTATTAGACGCCTCAGCATGATCAGTGTTCTTAGTGCTAGGAGTGTGCATCTGCATCTCTCTTCCCTCCAGCATAGTATTAGAAGCCTCAGCATGATCAGTGTTCTTAGTGCTAGAGTGTGCATCTGCATCTCTCTTCCTCCAGCATAGTATTAGAAGCCTCAGCATGATCAGTGTTCTTAGTGCTAGGGAGTGTGCATCTGCATCTCTCTTCCTCCAGCATAGTATTAGAAGCCTCAGCATGATCAGTGTTCTTAGTGCTAGGAGTGTGCATCTGCATCTCTCTTCCCCCAGCATAGTATTAGAAGCCTCAGCATGATCAGTGTTCTTAGTGCTAGGAGTGTGCATCTGCATCTCTCTTCCTCCCAGCATAGTATTAGAAGCCTCAGCATGATCAGTGTTCTTAGTGCTAGGAGTGTGCATCTGCATCTCTCTTCCTCCAGCATAGTATTAGAAGCCTCAGCATGATCAGTGTTCTTAGTGCTAGGAGTGTGCATCTGCATCTCTCTTCCTCCAGCATAGTATTAGAAGCCTCAGCATGATCAGTGTTCTTAGTGCTAGGAGTGTGCATCTGCATCTCTCTTCCTCCAGCATAGTATTAGAAGCCTCAGCATGATCAGTGTTCTTAGTGCTAGGAGTGTGCATCTGCATCTCTCTTCCTCCAGCATAGTATTAGAAGCCTCAGCATGATCAGTGTTCTTAGTGCTAGGAGTGTGCATCTGCATCTCTCTTCCTCCAGCATAGTATTAGAAGCCTCAGCATGATCAGTGTTCTTAGTGCTAGGAGTGTGCATCTGCATCTCTCTTCCCCAGCATAGTATTAGAAGCCTCAGCATGATCAGTGTTCTTAGTGCTAGGAGTGTGCATCTGCATCTCTCTTCCCTCCAGCATAGTATTAGAAGCCTCAGCATGATCAGTGTTCTTAGTGCTAGGAGTGTGCATCTGCATCTCTCTTCCCTCCAGCATAGTATTAGAAGCCTCAGCATGATCAGTGTTCTTAGTGCTAGGAGTGTGCATCTGCATCTCTCTTCCCCCAGCATAGTATTAGAAGCCTCAGCATGATCAGTGTTCTTAGTGCTAGGAGTGTGCATCTGCATCTCTCTTCCTCCCAGCATAGTATTAGAAGCCTCAGCATGATCAGTGTTCTTAGTGCTAGGAGTGTGCATCTGCATCTCTCTTCCTCCAGCATAGTATTAGAAGCCTCAGCATGATCAGTGTTCTTAGTGCTAGGAGTGTGCATCTGCATCTCTCTTCCCTCCAGCATAGTATTAGAAGCCTCAGCATGATCAGTGTTCTTAGTGCTAGGAGTGTGCATCTGCATCTCTCTTCCTCCAGCATAGTATTAGAAGCCTCAGCATGATCAGTGTTCTTAGTGCTAGGAGTGTGCATCTGCATCTCTCTTCCCCCAGCATAGTATTAGAAGCCTCAGCATGATCAGTGTTCTTAGTGCTAGGAGTGTGCATCTGCATCTCTCTTCCTCCAGCATAGTATTAGAAGCCTCAGCATGATCAGTGTTCTTAGTGCTAGGAGTGTGCATCTGCATCTCTCTTCCAGCATAGTATTAGAAGCCTCAGCATGATCAGTGTTCTTAGTGCTAGGAGTGTGCATCTGCATCTCTCTTCCTCCAGCATAGTATTAGAAGCCTCAGCATGATCAGTGTTCTTAGTGCTAGGAGTGTGCATCTGCATCTCTCTTCCTCCAGCATAGTATTAAGAAGCCTCAGCATGATCAGTGTTCTTAGTGCTAGGAGTGTGCATCTGCATCTCTCTTCCTCCAGCATAGTATTAGAAGCCTCAGCATGATCAGTGTTCTTAGTGCTAGGAGTGTGCATCTGCATCTCTCTTCCTCCAGCATAGTATTAGAAGCCTCAGCATGATCAGTGTTCTTAGTGCTAGGAGTGTGCATCTGCATCTCTCTTCCTCCAGCATAGTATTAGAAGCCTCAGCATGATCAGTGTCTTAGTGCTAGGAGTGTGCATCTGCTGCTCTCTTCCTCCAGCTTAGTATTTAGAAGGGCCCACAGGTCAGGC
>NW_026968608.1:0-82599 GCF_028390025.1 Pseudophryne corroboree
TGGATTTGACATGCTCTGTACTATGACATTGGGCATCGGCCTTGGCAGACGACGTTGCTGGCATTTCATCGTCTCGGCCATGACTAGTGGCAGCAGCTTCAGCACGAGGTGGAAGTGGATCTTGATCTTTCCCTAATTTTGGAACCTCAACATTTTTGTTCTCCATATTTTAATAGGCACAACTAAAAGGCACCTCAGGTAAACAATGGAGATGGATGGATACTAGTATACAATTATGGATGGACTGCCGAGTGCCGACACAGAGGTAGCTACAGCCGTGGACTACTGTACTGTGTCTGCTGCTAATATAGACTGGTTGATAAAGAGATGTAGTATGTATGTATAAAGAAGAAAGAAAAAAAACCCACGGGTAGGTGGTATACAATTATGGACGGACTGCCGAGTGCCGACACAGAGGTAGCTACAGCCGTGGACTACCGTACTGTACTGTGTCTGCTGCTAATATAGACTGGTTGATAAAGAGATGTAGTATGTATGTATAAAGAAGAAAGAAAAAAAAACCACGGGTAGGTGGTATACAATTATGGATGGACTGCCGAGTGCCGACACAGAGGTAGCTACAGCCTTGGACTACTGTACTGTGTCTGCTGCTAATATAGACTGGTTAATAAAGAGATGTAGTATGTATGTATAAAGAAGAAAGAAAAAAAAACCACGGGTAGGTGGTATACAATTATGGATGGACTGCCGAGTGCCGACACAGAGGTAGCTACAGCCGTGGACTACTGTACTGTGTCTGCTGCTAATATAGACTGGTTGATAAAGAGATGTAGTATGTATGTATAAAGAAGAAAGAAAAAAAAACCACGGGTAGGTGGTATACAATTATGGACGGACTGCCGAGTGCCGACACAGAGGTAGCTACAGCCGTGGACTACCGTACTGTACTGTGTCTGCTGCTAATATAGACTGGTTGATAAAGAGATGTAGTATGTATGTATAAAGAAGAAAGAAAAAAAAACCACGGGTAGGTGGTATACAATTATGGATGGACTGCCGAGTGCCGACACAGAGGTAGCTACAGCCGTGGACTACTGTACTGTGTCTGCTGCTAATATAGACTGGTTGATAAAGAGATGTAGTATGTATGTATAAAGAAGAAAGAAAAAAAAACCACGGGTAGGTGGTATACAATTATGGATGGACTGCCGAGTGCCGACACAGAGGTAGCTACAGCCGTGGACTACTGTACTGTGTCTGCTGCTAATATAGACTGGTTGATAAAGAGATGTAGTATGTATGTATAAAGAAGAAAGAAAAAAAAACCACGGGTAGGTGGTATACAATTATGGATGGACTGCCGAGTGCCGACACAGAGGTAGCTACAGCCGTGGACTACTGTACTGTGTCTGCTGCTAATATAGACTGGTTGATAAAGAGATGTAGTATGTATGTATAAAGAAGAAAGAAAAAAAAACCACGGGTAGGTGGTATACAATTATGGATGGACTGCCGAGTGCCGACACAGAGGTAGCTACAGCCGTGGACTATTGTACTGTGTCTGCTGCTAATATAGACTGGTTGATAAAGAGATGTAGTATGTATGTATAAAGAAGAAAGAAAAAAAAACCACGGGTAGGTGGTAAACAATTATGGACGGACTGCCGAGTGCCGACACAGAGGTAGCTACAGCCGTGGACTACCGTACTGTACTGTGTCTGCTGCTAATATAGACTGGTTGATAATGAGATGTAGTATGTATGTATAAAGAAGAAAGAAAAAAAAAACCACGGGTAGGTGGTATACAATTATGGACGGACTGCCGAGTGCCGACACAGAGGTAGCTACAGCCGTGGACTACTGTACTGTGTCTGCTGCTAATATAGACTGGTTGACAATGAGATGTAGTATGTATGTATAAAGAAGAAAGAAAAAAAAACCACGGGTAGGTGGTATACAATTATGGATGGACTGCCGAGTGCCGACACAGTTGTAGCTACAGCCGTGAACTACCGTACTGTGTCTGCTGCGACTGGATGATAAATAATGATATAAAAAATATATATATATATCACTACTGCAGCCGGACAGGTATATATTATATAATGACGGACCTGCTGGACACTGTCTGTCAGCAGAATGAGTTTTTTATAGAATAAAAAAAAAAACACCACACAAGTCACACGACGAGTGTTTAACTTTTTCAGGCAATCACAATATAGTATACTACTAACTATACTGGTGGTCAGTGTGGTCAGGTCACTGGTCAGTCACACTGGCAGTGGCACTCCTGCAGCAAAAGTGTGCACTGTTTAATTTTAATAATATGTACTCCTGGCTCCTGCTATAACCTATAACTGGCACTGCTCCCCAGTCTCCCCCACAATTATAAGCTGTGTGAGCACAGTCAGATATATACATAGATGATGCAGCACACTGGGCTGAGCAGTGCACACAGATATGGTATGTGACTGAGTCACTGTGTATCGTTTTTTTCAGGCAGAGAACGGATTATATTAAATAAAACTGCACTGTCTGGTGGTCACTATGGTCAGTCACTACTAAACTCTGCACTCTCTACAGTACTCCTAAGCTCCAGTAAATCAAGTGTCTCTGTCTCAAATCAATCTCACTCTCTCTCTTCTAATCTAAATGGAGAGGACGCCAGCCACGTCCTCTCCCTATCAATCTCAATGCACGTGTGAAAATGGCGGCGACGCGCGGCTCCTTATATAGAATCCGAGTCTCGCGATAGAATCCGAGCCTCGCGAGAATCCGACAGCGTCATGATGACGTTCGGGCGCGCTCGGGTTAACCGAGCAAGGCGGGAAGATCCGAGTCGCTCGGACCCGTGAAAAAAAACATGAAGTTCGGGCGGGTTCGGATTCCGAGGAACCGAACCCGCTCATCTCTAGTTGAAACCCTCTAGCTTAGGCCAAGTACAGTGAGGACGTATTTGCGCAGTTGCGGCATAGTTAGAGAGGGAATGTTCAGCGGCGTGAATACAAAAAACATTTGTTAAAAAAAAAATCACAATCTTACAAGGATGCCTGGTCAGACACCGATGACCATGAGATATATAATGCGGATATATTGTAGCGTAAACCTCCCCAAACTCAGCACAGATCCGTGTACAATATAACTTATTTTGTTGTCTTTGTTATACAGAATTATTCCGGCAATAAACATAATTGTAATGTGCAGCAGCATTTTTCATTCAAACCCACTACGTTCCTAAATTGACAAGACAAATATGTTTTTCAGTATAAAATGCCTTTTATCCTGCAACTTTATAAGAGAGCTCTCCGCCTGTCTTAGGA
Organism: Pseudophryne corroboree; assembly: GCF_028390025.1. Lineage (NCBI taxonomy): Eukaryota > Metazoa > Chordata > Amphibia > Anura > Myobatrachidae > Pseudophryne > Pseudophryne corroboree. The sequence goes on from NW_026968608.1 coordinate 3,282, forward strand.
TAAAATTAAATTAGAAGAATCAATGTTTTCTGGGCTCGGAAGTTAGGAACAAAGGAGAGAGAAAAAAAACAAAGTCACATTTAAGGTGGAACTGAAGCCGTAAATTGTTTTGTATATTTTGCGAAGGAAGGTTGGCTGTCTTGTCTTACATTTCCATTTGTAGCACACTGTCAAACCAGCTCTAGTGTTCGGGGGGGTGGGGGGTGGGGACATTGCTCAGCTCATGCTGCCATATTTCTGTGAAAGTCTCACACATCCCTCGTCCATGATATACATCTAGCTACATCCCACTTCCATCACACTTAGAGCAAACTGCGGCATATTCCATCGTTCGACAGTTAAACATACAATTGTGCAATGCATTGGGCTGCAAGGGGCTTCGTAGCCATACACTTTGGGCAAATGTCCATTAATACTGGGAATATGGTATACATCACACAAGCTTTTACCAGGCCAGCACACAATACTGAGCAACTCATGTAAGACGCTTTAATTGTTAATGTGCTCCAATCATTCCAATGTTAATATATTACATTAATACGTCCCATCTAGTGCATCGTTAATGCGTTTTAAGGGTCTCGCCTCTTCCTTAAGCCAGGAGAGAGAATTACAGAGAAAAGTCTAGTACACAAAGGGGGTCATTCCGAGATGATCGCTCGCTAGCAGTTTTTAGCAGCCGTGCAAACGCATTGTCACCGCCCACTGAGGAGTGTATTTTAGCTTTGTAGAAGTGCGAACGCTTGTGCAGCAGAGCGACTGCAAAATCTTTTTATGCAAAACAAGACCAGCCCTGGACTTACTCTTCGTGTGCGTTGATTCTAACGACGGAGGGGCGGCTTTTGACATCACACACCCGCCCAGCCACGCCTGCATTTTTTCTGCCACTCCTGCGTTTTTCTAAGCACTCCCTGAAAACGGTCAGTTCACACCCAGAAACGCCCACTTCATGTCACTCTTCATGCGTTCGGCCGTGCAACATGAATGTTCGTTACACTCTGTGCAAACCCACGATGCTCATTGTACCTGTAGGACGCGCCTGCGCATTGCAGTGCCTACGCAGAAATGCCGATTTTTAGCCTGATCGCTGCGCTGCGAACGGCAGCTAGCGATCAACTCAGAATGACCCCCCATACACTGTAGGTTCCAAGCCGCGAGAAGGACGACGCTCACCTCCAGGTTTAATATGTACTAACAAACACAATTCTGTACGTAATATAATACATTGTCTGTAGTTTATTATAAAAACATGCAAGTCCCTAAACTAGAGATGAGCGCAGTAGTCACCCCTTTACTTATGGTTCCGGTATGAATGGTCGACCATGTTATGGTCGACAGTCATTAGGTCGACCACTATTGGTCGACATTGACATGGTCGACATGGACACATGGTCGACACATGAAAATGTTCAACACGTGAAAGGTCGGCACATGAAAAGGTCGACATGAGTTTTTTAAAAACTTTTTTTGGTGTCGTTTTTTGCGTAAAGTGACCGGGAACCCCAATTAGTGCACCGCGTCCCCTCGCATGCTTCGGGCATGGTGCCTTCGCTCCGCTACCGCTTCGCTCGGCACAGATTACCGTTCCAATCGTAGTCCACGTGGATCGTTAAGTATGGAAAAGTTCCCCAAAAGAAAAAAAAGTAAAAAAAAAATCATGTTGACCTTTTCATGTGTCGACCTTTCATGTGTTGACCATTTTAATGTGTCGACCATGTGTCCATGTTGACCGTGTCAATGTCGACCAATAGTGGTCGACCTAATGACTGTCGACCATAACATGGTCGACCATCTGAACAATTATCTTACTTATTTGACAGAAACATTTTGCCCATTTTGTTGAAGACGTTCCCAGTCCTACAACGACGATATAACGGACCGACCAATGATGCGGCCCCGTCTATCCCGGGAAAATAAATTCAGCGACACCCCAAATCGATACAGCTTGTGGTGGAATTCCAGCGGGGAAGCATAGCGAAGAAGGAACCGGAAGATTGATGCTAAATGTTGCTGCAATTTCACGCTACTGACCTTAACCCTTTCTTTTCCTTGATTACATTACTCTGGACTCTCTGCCACCCTGCGAGGGGTTATTTGTGTGTTTTTACCCCCAAAACATGGACGCAGTTTGTAGTTAACAAATTAGTAAAAACTATGTAAATCTGATAAAAATTGGGGGAGGTAAAGCTGTACCCTGCCGGACGTAGCCGATATTTATCATGTCACTAGGGACTAGTACCAGGGATGAGGCACAATGTACTGTGCACCTCATGCCTCATTGAGGTCATTAGTTTCTAAATAATGGTTAGGCCACAAAACTGCATATAGGCTATAGCTAGTGAGAAGTCAAGAAGGTTAAGCCATTAATGCACATGATAAACATGAGCCTATAGCGATCTCCATACCGCCCTACCGTCCCAATTCACAGCTGGCAAAAGTGGAGGCGTTTCACCCAAGACGGGGCTTTTCCACCATAATGGGGACGATGCTTATTTTATCCTGATTTCACCTGTCCTGATTACATGGGATAACACGTACCCTACTATCATAAAGTATTGCAGATAATAGACACAACAGCGGGGCTCCACCACCATATAAAAGTCACGGGATGACTTGCAGTATCTGTATTAAATGAGTTGCTGTAGAAGAGTTACTTCCAACAACACACGAGCTTCCATGTAAGAGACACTCACACCAAACTCACAGATACTTGGGGCTGGGTGGGAGTACTGTATGACTGAGGGGGGGGGGGGGGGGCATCATCTGTACTCCACTGCAGTCCTCACATATCAGGCCATGTTTTCTGAATTTCTATAATCATCCACAAGTTAATCTCTCTTGCTGGCTCAGTACTTATCCTAGCTGCTTTCACTGATCGAAAACAAGGCCTGTTGGATAAACTTGACGGTTGAAGCTGAGAACCACTGGTCCAAGGCCGTAACTAGGGTGTGTGGATGGTGCCATCGCCCGCGGTGTAGGCCCCTGGTGGACGCACCATTGCTACCTCACGGCACCTGTATGTAGCTTGCAGAGCAATCGTAGCATCCAACTGAGCTGCCCAACTCCCTAGAGCCACCAGTCCCCGCCAAGGCGTGACATCACAGGTTTAGGAGGCGGAGACGGCAGTGGATGGAATAGAGCCCTATCCCGGCCCCTGCACTGGTCTATAGAAGTGTTGTGACAACATAATCTCTGATATATATGTTTATTTTAACACATTTTCAAAAATGTATATTTTTTCACGAGTTTATGGCATTATAAAACTGGTGTTTATACTGGTAGAGTAAGATTTATTGCAGCAGTCCGGACACCATGAATAAGGTCGACATTGGTAATCCATGCCACCGTGTGAGATATTATGTTATTAGTTTAGGTATGATTCACCAGGTATTCGAGGTTACTTTATATAACATGTGCCATGGTGCATTGTTCACCATTTATTTACTGGGCTCATCGGCAAACTCATGGGGGGTTTCTGGTTGCCCGGAACCCCCTCTTGGGAAGTGGCTCATTTTAGGACAATAGCAATGGTATTATTATATATATATATATATATATATATATATATATATATATACACACACACACACACACATATATAAAATACGATTACTAGAGCTGTCACCACATCATGCAGTGTAAGGGACAGAGCGGATCTGCTGCACATGCCCAGTGGTAAAAGCTTCCTCTACCAAGTTTGCTGTGTATGTGGATCTGAGTCCTCAATCAGTGCACTGGACCAGAGAGTAGCTTCCAGGAAGAAGAGACAGGAGCCTTACCATAACGTGGGAGAATGTGTGCTTAGTGCAGTACTGGTTCTATTATGTTTGTGTATTTATTTATTTATTGTGGTATGCTTAACATTTTCCTGATCACTTATTTATATTATTTAAATATGGTTAAAACAGCCTGGACTAAAGACCACATATAGTGTTACATACTGTATTTCATACAGTATCCAGTGTATAAGAAGACCAATGTCCATTGTCATTACTGGGTTCTTCTACTGCTCCCCCCAGACTCCCGCACTTGCACCAGTGTTCCGTAGAGCGGGAGATTGTGGATTGCATTTGGAAACCCCCCCCTCTAGAAATCCTGCCTTTGTCACTGGGGCTTGTGATACAGTAACGCAGACAGAACGCATGCACTCAGTATTATAACGATACATGTGGCATCACATAGCGCATTTACAGCGACAGACGACTCACCTGACCGGATTGCTGGTTAGGGACACCCTCAGAGACTCCAGGCAGTTCAGGAGTTTGTCGTCGGTGATGCCGGAACGCAGTTCATGGACGTATTCTTGGGAGGAAAGGGTGCACTCGTGCTTATTGTTCTTCAGGCCGCCCTGTTAGAGACATACAGGACAGAGCGTGAGCTCACATGACAAGCACAGTGCATTATAGACCTGAGTTACAGGCGACAATCTGCATTTTGAGGTTATTTCAGAGAAGGATGTACTTCTGCTCTGCAGAAGACCTGGTTACAGAGAAACAGCTCAGGCAACAGATGCATGCAAATACTGTATGATATATTACTAGGCTTCCATAATATACCTACAGTATGATGTACACAGGTTATGTGGCTGGCTAAAGCCAAGCGTGCATTCACCTGGTTAGCAGAACCCGTGTACATTGCAGGTGTCCTGGATTAAAGGGATATTATAACAAGCCTGTATAGAATACATAAAAGATTAAATGCATAATACGAAAATAATACACTATTCTATATTTTAATTGGATAAAGGGAAATGACCATAACATATGGAATAAAGCAGTTTCCAGTATCAGGGAGGGACGACATGAAGGACAAAGCTCAGGGCTCCAATATCTGCTATAAACCTTCTGCACTAATACAACGTTTTCACTGGAGCCACCAGGAGCCAGATCACGTCAGCTCCTGAGACCAGGCTAATTCCTCCGCCTTACACTAAATCCTGATATATCAAACCCAATGATCCATGAACAAAGAACGGTAAAGAAATAAGTAAATCTACAATGAATAAAGAATCTGTGCGCAACCTACAGCCGTCATCCTCTGCATTCTGCTATGAGCTGGTCAGACCTGTGACACTAGGGATATAAAACAGGTTATACTATATAGAGTACGTACAACACAAAGTAACAACCGGTTGCAGAGATATTTAACTGCAGCAGTTTCCGACATAGGACTTCACAAACAAAAACAAAATAGAGGCGTCATTGTTGAAAGTTATTTATTTGAATGTAAGATCCAAATTTGCAAAATAAGATTTAGATTGTAGAATTTGATGGGGTGTGGATCATCAAATCGACAATGTCTAGGTCGACCACTATAGGTCGACAGTCACTAGGTCGACAGGGTTGGAAGGTCGACAGGGTTTCTAGGGCGACATGTGCTAGGTCGACAGGTCAAAAGGTCGACATGAGTTTTCTGGGGGCTTTTGGTGTCGTTTTCTGCGTACAGTGACCGGGAAGCCCAATTAGTGCAGCACTTCGCTCGCCGTGCTCCAGGCAAGGTGCCTCGCTCCGCTACCGCTTCGCTCGCCACAGATTACCGTTCCAATTGTAGTCCACGTGGATCGTTAAGTATGAAAAAGCTCAAAAAAAAAGAAAAAGAAACTGTGAAAAACTCATGTCGACCTTTTGACCTGTCGACCTAGCACATGTTGACTTAGAAACCCTGTCGGTCTTCCAACCCTGTCGACCTAGTGTCGATCTTCAGACCGGAACCCGAATTTTATACATTGCAATGTTTAAAGGACCCCACCCCCACACATCATCACCACACACACACACAGCTTTTATTTTTCATTACTGTTTTATAAACCATGATACAAAAAAACAAAAAACAACAACAAAAAATATATATATTTCTGTTCATTATTCTCCTGCTTAGATTTGAAAATATTTTTGTGGGGGAAGATTTTGACAGTCGGTCAATTGTCGTCGGTGTTTTGACCGTTGGGATTTTGATTGTAGGTAAATTGACGGCATCCCCCTGAGCCGTCTGTATTTTCAAACTGAATGGATATTAATCTCCAGTACGCAGGTACAATATTTAGAAACGGCTATACTATGCTGTATACAGACTTATCTTTCCAGCAGAAGGCAGTAACGATGACAACATATTGTGAATCAACAAATTAAAGCATCAGAATCATGGGGGAGGGAAGTCAACTGCAGACGAAGGCAGCAAATTGCCACGGCATTTAAATGCCGGCAGTGGCACCGCATCTTGCACCCATCGCCGCCCGCCTGCAAATAACTGCTCAAGCTGTTTTGTGCAAGATCAGACTGCTGCAAATTGTAGCTGTTGCCGCACTGATTCACCGGGGAAGACACCCGCCCGCAATTGAATTCCCCCTTGGTATCCACTCTCCTGGTACATCCAGGAAAGTGTGTGTATCGGGGTCTCCAGGATGCAAACAGGGCCGTGGTGCACCGTTTTCAGACACCATACCTTTTGCACAGTTTGCCTTGATGTCACCCCTTGGGGTCACTTTGAGGGGATATAAAAAAATAAAATAAAAAAAGGCTAGTATGTCAGGAGGGGACATTATATGTCACACGGGAAAAATCTGTTGGCACCAAAGCTTGCAATTAAAACTATTCTTATTGTTAGTTTAAAAATGTGCCCTTCAGTTCCCACTTTAAGCTATAGGCTGGAACCCGTGGTACAAACACTATGGTTAGTGTATATTGCATACAGGGGTGTGGTGGGGGGGCTGAGATACAGAGTCATCCACAGGTGGCCCGTAGATGCTTGGACATAAAGGTGGATCTCTGTCTGTAGTTAGAGTTGGGCACATCATCCTTCAAATTTACTTCCTTGGAGAACAAGGGAGATGGGAACATATTCCTGGCATTGATTTCCACATGGTCTTGCAGTTGCAGGAAATGTTGCATGCTACCAATAACTACATCAAGAACTGTAAGAGTGCCTTAGAAGACATGCCATCAGATGATCTTCGAGTGATCACCCATGCTGACGGGACACCTGCTGGTGAACATCAAGGTCTATTCAATGCCCCAATGAGGTGGCAATCATTATTGTTGGTAAAGAGTGTCAAAGCAGGGGCATCGTACTACAGAAGGGATCTGGGGATGTCATTCAATTGCGGAAACTAACAGAGCACATGATGCATTGCAAGATCCATTCCTGTTTTGCCAAGGAGAAAACAGACGGCTGCAGATGTACTTCAAGGTCCATTCTTCAACCTGGGCAATGACGGGTATCCCAGCTAGTATATAATATACAAGGGTGTTCAAGAATGATGGGACATATTTTATTTTTAATTTTACAAGAGCGCTGGCACTCGCCCTTCTCGGCTGTCTTGACAGTGAAAGGTCACATCAAACTTGGTGGTGGCCATCTAAGGTATTTGATATTTATATCGTGTATCCTTCATAAATAAGCTTGTTACAGCCCTAGATACTGGTGTTTAAAATGTGACCAGTCATTATGGGACACCCTGTAGATAGACCGTCCAAAATAACAAACAGCACTACTCCTCCCTGTGTAGATGTGCTCAGGTGCCCTCTACGATAGAGCAGACTTTTTTTAGGCAATAGCTAGCGGCACACTCGCAGGACTACTTCAGTGAAAAAAAATTCAGGCAATCTTGCAACTACAATATTCCAACGTTTCAGCTTTAATCACAACTTACGTCAGGGAATTTCTTTAACTTCAGAAGTCCTGTGAGTGCCCCCCGATAATGCCATACATTATTATTACCGGTTATTTATATAGCGCACATATATTCCGCAGCGCTTTACAGAGAATTATTTGCCCATTCACATTAGTCCCTGCTCCAGTGGAGCTTACAATCTATATTCCCTATCACATGTACACACACAATCACGATAGGGTTTATTTTGTTGGGAGCCAACTGACCTACCAGTATACTTTTGGATTGTGGGAAGAAACCAGAGTACCCGTAGGAAACCCACGCAAGTACGGGGAGAATATATAAACTCCACACAGTTAGGGCCATGTTGGGAATCGAACCCATGACCTCAGTGCTGCGAGGCAGTAATGCTAACCATTACACCATCCATACTGCCCTAATACATTATGAATAAGCATACAGCAAATGTTTTTTAATGTAAATTGCTGCATTCTATAACGTCGAAGATTTCCAGTGCTACAGCGGGCAGAATCTTTGGTGATCAAAAAGGGACTGGCGTTGCAACTTACACAAAAAATGGGGAACACCGGCTCTCTGGCATACAATGGGTGTGACTAAAAAAAAAAAACAGAATTCCCCATTCAGTTCAATGGGAATGTAAAACAAAAAAGTTATTCCTGGTGGTACCCGGGAGAAAAGGTGAGAAATGATGGAACCCCAATAGCTGATTTAAGAAGAGACAAACAGACTCCCGGCAACCAATGGGTTAAAGATTCTGGCTACCTTTGACTTAAACAGAGTTGTAGGAAAAATAGTAGTAACTTTTTACTTATGGAGTTTTTGAAATGTTGGAAAACTTTTCATGAACTGGCAAAACTAGTACAAACATGCCGTTCCCGTGCAATATCCGAGGTCCTAGGTGGCAAGAAGCGATATATATTATTTAAATCCAACTGCACAGACACTTCGTGATTCATAACCCCCAAATGAGCCTGTTTCTGTTCAACATCTTTATATCAAATAAATTTTTTGCTATTTCTTTATTTATTTTTATTTTATTTTTTAAAAAAAATGAAAAAGAAAAATTATTAATGTGTCTCCTTACCTGGTTTTGTTGTCTTATAAAACATGCAGCGGATTTTCACATATTGAGCAATAAATTATTCAGGTCATTTGCATGTTATCCAGAATCCTGTGTTAAACTTACCAAAGTGCGAGCGTCTTTTATTAATAACATCTGAGCAGATGAGTGACAATGCAATAAAGATTTAATAGTGTCTGTCATCCTAAAAATGAATATTATATGTTGTGGTTTGCAATTACCTTCTGTAGCGCAAGGAGAGGATTCCAGACAATGACAAGTGAGCGTTAATATTGGAAGGACCGCAGGGATTTAATGAAGTAAGGTAGGTGATTTTTTTTTTTTTTTTTTTAAATATAACAAACCACAGAAAACAATGGGAGCAGATGTATTAAGCCTGGAGAAGTGATAAAGTAGTGATAAGTGGAAGGTGATGACGCACCAGCCAATCATTACGAGTCTGAAATATAACAGTTAGGAGCTGATTAGCTGGTGCGTCATCACCTTCCACTTATCACTACTTTATCACTTCTCCAGGCTTAGTACATCTGCCTCTATGTAACAGCTGAAAGTCCACCGCGGATGCACTAAAGTCCGCTATGGCTTTGGAAGGGATCGGTATGGTATACCGCCGCACGGGATGCAGAGCGGTGGAATGCCGGAAGGGGGGAGAGCGCAACGAAGCCCCTTGCGGGCTCAGTGGCGAGCTATGCTACACATGTTCTATTCTCCTTCTGGGGGTGTCGTGGACATCCATAGAGGGGGAATCACCTACCTCGCTGGTATACCGGCGGTGGTATGGTGCCCCAGTCGGGATCCCGGCGGCAGTATGGGGACAGCCGAGCAGTATGCTTATTATTTCTTATTACAAACCAACGCCTATTGCAATTTATGCGTGGTCCAGTTCTGCTGTCTTGTGCAGCTGCAGACTAGAATGGTTTTAAACCTAAATGCAAGGCTTTTATTTAAAGCACAAACTGTATTTATATATAGTATAAATAATGAAAGTGTTACAAATTGAACACAAACATTATATTCTCTCTACTAGTCAGTGTTAAAGTGGGAATTTTAAAACAATGAGTTTAAAGGTAATATTCCACACTGGAATGTTGCGTTAGTCTAACGTTCTAGCACCTGATTATTCCCAAATATATTACTATCAAAAAAGAAAAAGAAAAAGAGGTAGCATTATGGTGCACGTGCACCATAATGCTACCTCTTTTTCTTTTTTGATAGTAATATAGGTATCTTAGGTAGCAGGTAGCACATCCCCGATATATATATACATGATTCATAATTAATATGTTATATGGGGATTAGGTCTCATACCGGTGCGGAAACACTTGTTTTTGTCTATTCCCAAATATATTAAATAAAATGCCGTTCGGACTGAGATCTGATCATTTGATCCTATGAGATTTTGAGCTGAGCGCTGTAATAAAGCGAGGTTTGTATTTATAGTTTGCGCTGCTGGGAACATCATAATGGACTATGGAGTCATTCCGAGTTGATCGCTCGCTGCCGATTTTCGCAGCGCAGCGATCAGGTGAAAAAAAAATGGCATTTCTGCGCATGCCCCGCAATGCGCACGGGTACAAACCTCTTTGTGGTTGTGCTCAGGTTCTAGCGAAGTTTTACTTTGCACTGTTGGCCGCAAGAAGATTGACAGGAAGGGGGCGTTACTGGGTGTCAACTGACCGTTTTCAGGGAGTGTTTGCAAAAACGCAGGCGTGGGTGGGCGTTTGCTGGGCGGGTGTATGACGTAAAATCCGGACAGGAATAGGATGAAGTGATCGCAAACGCTGAGTAGGTTCAGAGCTACTCAGAAACTGCACAAACTGTTTTTGTAGAGCTCGGCTGCACATGCGTTCCCACTTCTGTTAAGCTAAAATAAACTCCCCAGTGGGCGGCGGCATAGCGTTTGCACGGCTGCTAAAACTAGCTAGCGAGCGATCAACTCGGAATGACCCCCTATATCCGGGATGAGTGATAGGCCAAGATGTGGCCCGCCATCTGCTGGGGACCTACAAGCCCCGGCCGGTCCCCCCCCCGGCGGTCTCTGTTCAGTATGCATCATGAAGAGGTTAAATGTGTTTTCTTTGTGCGATGTAGAAATGTATTGTTGACAATATGACAACTATCAAAATAATTACATTTGCTTTTATCAGAAATAAGACAGCATCATGCATAATGCATCATCTTTTTTTCTGACAAAAATGATTTTCATAAACACATTTAAATTAGAAATATACTAACAATTATACAATCATTCCTATCCGAGCTGTAACTTTTCTGAGGTGTCTCTCAGATCTTCTTATAGAAACTTCTGCCGACAGATAGATAAACAAATGAAAAAGTTCTTGAAGTGTTTGAGCTAGATTTCAGCTATTTTTAAGTTTCCCAAACAACATATCAAAAATGTAAAGGTTATAAGTTGAACACCCGTTGTACAGTACTTACCTACCCTCTTGCAATATCCTTGAGAGTCATGATTCATGGGGAGTTCTGCCCAACTCTCCAGGTACTCTCTTGTACCCCGCCCAACTCTCAAGTGGAGTTGGCGACCACTTGATGCAGTTACTGTAATTGCAAATTGCATCGTTGTACCCTGATCTCCATGGGGGAGGGGTGCGGTGATTCGATGAATTAGTCCATGGGTGGGCGGGGCCATGATAACGTGAATCACATCATTACCACCTGCTGTTTCCGCAAAATTTATTGGGCCAAAGAACTGGATAAATAGACCCCTATAGTTTAGACCATGGGGGTCATTCCGAGTTGATCGCTCGCTAGCTAGTTTTAGCAGCCGTGCAAACGCTATGCCGCCGCCCACTGGGGAGTGTATTTTAGCTTAGCAGAAGTGCGAACGCATGTGCAGCCGAGCTCTACAAAAACAGTTTGTGCAGTTTCAGAGTAGCTCTGGACCTACTCAGCGCTTGCGACCACTTCAGCCTATTCCGGTCCGTATTTGACGTCATACACCCGCCCAGCGAACGCCCAGCCACGCCTGCGGTTTTTTTCAGACACGCCTGCGTTTTTGCAAACACTCCCTGAAAACGGTCAGTTGACACCCAGTAACGCCCCCTTCCTGTCAATCTTCTTGCGGCCGCCAGTGCGAAGGAAAACTTCGCTAGAACCTGAGCACAACCACAAAGAGGTTTGTACCCGTACGTCGCGCGTGCGCATTGCGGGGCATATGCATGCGCAGAAATGCAGTTTTTTCACCTGATCGCTGCGCTGCGAAAATCGGCAGCGAGCGATCAACTCGGAATGACCCCGCATGTTCAAACATTTTCTGCTATAGGATTTTTTAAATAGCAAAGAAATTTGACAATAATATATCAACTGTACTTAAAGGGTGACACAAGTGTTCCTCAGCGCCGTACAGAGGGGAAAACAATAAGACCGTACAGTATAGAGAACAGTACAATACTGTAGACAACTATTAGCTCTACAATGCTCAACACAGCCACTGAAGTGGTGCAATGAAAAACGTAAGCTAAAAATGTACCTTTTAGCATGGGCGCAGATAACGGGTCTAGAGAGCCCCCAAGGAGTTGACGTAGACTAGTGTAGCTAGCATGCAAGAGTAGTAGGTGCTAATGAGAACAGGAGGGAGGAGGGCCCTGCTTGTACAGCTTACACTTTAAAGATACTTTGCTATTGTCAAATTTCAAGAATGTTAACTTTCAATACACTAAAGCCCATTTTTTTGCCATTTAAAAATATAACCTGCAGACGAAAAGTTAAAGTGTGTGCCTTCCTGAACCACAGTCTAATTGACCCAATAGCGAAGAAGCCGCCACTTTCGATCCTGCTGATTAATACGGTGGGAATCAACACTCCAAGCAATTGCGCCAAAAAAATCCTTTTGATCTCAATGTTTGGTGTTCATGCCGCACAACCAGTTCACAATGTGTGTTGGGACCATTCATTGCTCCTATTGTTCATCTCCCACCACCTCACATGACTTCTGTGGAGTGCAGAATCTAACGTCAATGGTGACTGTTTACTGGGAGGAGTGACGTGCGGTGGGGTGAGGCAGGTGAGGCAGAGCCTTTCCTGTCATACTTACGTTTAAGCCAGAGTTTTGACTGAATAAAATATCTGAAAAATACTGATAATTTGTTGGAAATATCTTCTTTGCATTATTCTAACAATTTTTATAGCCCAAACTCTGGAGTAAAAAGTCTATAGAGGCAGGTGAGGCAGTGCCTCACCTGTGTATCCTTTCCACACATCTCTAATCAAAACTCATCAGATTTCCAGGAGTTGATAATGCTGCACCTGTGTATAATGCCCAGATGTACCCTTTGGCTCATATATTGCATGTAAATCTGGCTCTGGGGTTAGCCAGTGCCTCCAGAGCCACTTAGCTCACCGCACGTCCCCAGAGGTTGAATAATGTATATTTTTAAGTTGGTAAGTGGCCCCCCAAAAAATAAAAAGTTCTAAAATGGGTTAATTGTCTCAATTTGCATTTCCTGAGAGACGGAGCTAAACCACAGTACCCCCAAAAACATGGATACACAAAACTCAGAATAATCCGGATCCTTTGTCATCCGTGTGTAATGTTTCTATCCAGGCAGGAGCCAAAAAAAAAACATGACTTTCGCGACACAAATCACTTCTGACGTCACCCAGCGTGGCTCCGAAACAACAAATACGGCCCATCGTCTCTATAAGAATGTCAACTACAATATATATCCGAGCCGGGATTACTTTATATCCATTGAATCAGCCTGCAAACACTTCCGTACAGTAGGTTAGAATAATTTGAGCTATATTTAATAGGGCTGTAACACAATAATAGCTTAATTAATATTAACATCCTGCTCTGATACGGAACAAAGGAAGCAACTAGAAAATGGATGGTTAATAATGGAAATTTTAATTAGCTTCCCTGCGTGAGATTAATGAAAATTACCAGTGTGCCCATTTGATCTTTCAAAAAAAATAATGCGGAGACAAAAAAGTTAGCAATTAGTGTATATCATGCTATAGCAAAAAGGTAAGTGAACAAAAAAGCTTTATCCCTTAATTTGATGCTCGTTAGGATAGAAATTATTGTTCTGGCAATGCTTTCAAATTTCAATATTGTGCAACAATACAAAGGGTCAGGGGTAGTACGGGTTAGTAATTTCAGAAAGCTTCTGCGTGCATCCTTCTGCAATAAAACTCTGCATTAAAACTCAGAGAGACACCCCCCTATTGCCAGGAAATTAGGTTTTAAATCTTGGATAGGTCCGTTTTGGCATCTTAGTGTGAAGAAGTCACGGCTCTGCGTTTTCCTTCCCTCCTGAGTATATGCATGTTTATTTACAATTGCACAGAGGCTAGAAAACTAATTTTATCTGAAATCTAATTTAAACCACTTGTGCGCTCCTCTCTAATAAAGTGCAGCTTATGACAGTTCAGATGTAAAACAACAGCTTTTCTGCCTATGTACGTCTCTATTTGTATTCTATACTATATTAAAGGTCCAAGCGTGTGCTGACAAAATTGCCTTTTTTCCCCGTAATTAAATCAGGATTAATGTTATGGATACAGCAAGCAAATATTAAGCAATTAGTTATACAAGATAGTTTCCACATAGGTTCTCTGTTTAACAAGGAAAGAACAGCTACAATAAGCTTTCTTCCTATAGAGAAGGACGTGCAAGAATTTTTACAGATTCATTCGAGTTTTATTTTCAAAACTCTTGCGCTGTCAATTTGACTGTACCCTGGAAATAAGCTTCACTTCACGGCAAAAACAGCATCACTGAGCTCTGTGACCCTCCGAAATGGCAATGGTACGTGATGGGTGGAGAGGAGCAACATTTTCAAAAACATTTTGCAACTTACGCGTTTCACCAATGCTGTTGGGTTTCAAGTGTTCACAGTCCTATCCCTACCACAGCATTGTGTACTGATTATCTTCCCACCACCCCGCATAACATCACCTCACGCAATTTCACTGTCTATTGACTGCACAACTATCTTCTCTAGCCCCCAAGTGCGCTGTCTTGGAGTTAGCATTGATTCCTTTCTCTCTTTCAAATCACACATTCTGCCCCTCCCACAGTCCTGCCATCTCCATCCCAAAAATATTTCCAGGATTAGACCCTCTCTCACCCAGGATGCTATTAAGACTCATCCACTAACTGGTCATCTCCAGATTAGACCGCTGTAATCTCCTCCTACATCCTTGCTGCAGTCACGCTGAACAGCCCTTGAAGTCGTGTCATGCCGTGGCAGGACCCGGCAGCGCTGAGCATCTTTTTTTGCAGTTTTTCAGTGGAAATGCGTCTTAGACGCAAAGTAATGTAATAAGACGCACAAGCAGCTTCTGCTGATTAAAATTAAATGAAGCATGCCTATATTCTGTGTGTAACTGCGGGTGTATCTGCATCCAAAATGTCACGTAGAATACCATTTTGTAGGCAAATAAAGTTGCAGTTACACACAGAATATAGGCAAGCTGCATATCATTTTAATCAGCAGAAGCTGCTTATGCGTCATATTACATTACTTTGTGTCAAAGACGCATTTACGTGGAAAAAAAGCAAAAAAGAGGCTAGGCGCTACCGAGTCACACAGCACTCCCGCGTTGTGTAACGCGACTTGTAGCGCACGGAGGAAAGATGTAAGAGGACACATCTGTATCAGACATCCCTGACAAATGCTTCTCTCCATTCCAATCTATCCTTAATGCTACTGCCTGGCTCATCTTCCTCATCAAACGCACTACGTCCATCTCCTCTCTCCTACAAACCCTTCACTTCATTGGCTTCCCTTCCCTTTCAGAATCCAATTCAAGCTTCTCGCACTCACCCATTTCTCCTACATTTACATATCTGACCTTATCTCCCTTTACAATCCCACCCTCCCCCTCTTCACTCCAAAAATACTTGCTGCCCTCCTGCCAAACGGGTTACTTCCTCCCAATCCTACTTCCAAGATTTTGGCTGTGGTGCTCCCTACCTCTGGAATTCTCTCCCTATCACACTCTCCACCTCTTTACCTCCACCGCTACACCACTGTTTTGTTTTGGGTCTAAATTAATTTCATCATCGTGTTTTGGTTTTGGCAATACCACCCTCAAGTGTTTTGGTTCAGATTTAGATTTCGGTTTAAAAAAAAAGAAAAACATTTTTTTTTAAATAAAAATAATAAATCAATAATGATTGCTAAAAATTAAAAAAATAACTAAAAACAGCTATAAAATCAACCCAACACCTTAAATTTGGATTTAAAATCTGAATTCCAAACCAAGACTTGGTACTGATTGGATCTCCTGGGGGGATCCGGACCGGGTTTTTGTTCAGTTCGGATTCACAAAATTTGGGTGTATCTAGATTTCTGGAAATCCAAACCAAGCAATGTGCTCATTTTCTATAGTTATTTAAATGTGAAAGAGAAGATTACCTGGTAGAATTTCTTTATACCCGCTCACAGGGGGGAATTCAGTTAGCCCCCCCCCCAAAAAAATAAAAATAAATTAAGGAGAACAAAACAGATTTTCAACGTGATTTTTCCCCCAATGTTTTTTTTGTATTCAATTGTAGCCCATTTTTTTCTCCCCTGAAAAAATACCTATTTTGGAGGGAAAATACATAGGGGCATATGTAATAGGGTCAGAGTTTCCCGGAACGGCGGGATGCCGGACGATCTCTGACTTTTTTTTAAAGCGGCAGTCATTTTCAAGACATGGTTTTGCCTTGTAAATTATTGACCCTTTTAAAAAAAAAACATCCGAAATCGTCCGGCATCTCGCCCCTTCGGCAAACTCTGACCTTATTACATATCCCCCATAGAATCCGTGGTAAGTTCACGGATCTATGTGTTTTCGTGCAGTGTTCATGAAAACTGGGTTAGTAATCAGGGATTTTTTACCCCGCTTGCTTCAGGCAGGTGAAAAAAAATCCCTGATCAGTGCCAGCTTCGGGGTTGATTGAATAACTCTGGGGGAGGGTCAATTAGCTGCAGCAAATGACCACGACTGATTGAATCGTCCCCACAGTATATTTTTTTATTTGACAGACCTAATTTTCTGTGAATTGAAGGCGTGTGATGTATCAAAGTGGGAGCAAAGTAACAGCAGCTTTAAGCATTGTGTTGAGGTTGTGGCCTTGGCAGGTCATTTGTGTCCTGGTCACATATATTGTGGAGTAGCATCAAAGTAACTTTTTGGAAATTTAGAAGTGGAATTTCTGTATAGAAGTTGCAGACCACATTTTATAATCAGACAACCACATTTTTATTTAACACATGTATCTTTTGCGAATGTCGTTTTTACTTTTGTTATGCAAAAACAGTCTTTGGAAATGTGCTGACATATGGCCTGAAAAGGGAACATTTAAAAAAAAAACAGATATTTAAAGTAAAAAAATTTTTTTTTTTTTTTTTAAAAGGAGTAAAATAAGGAGAGTTAATTGAAAATTCATGACAAGAGACATGGAAACAAAACCTGAAAATTGATTTTCGATGGTAAACATCTACTCTTAGCATCTGAGCAGATGCTGCCTCATCAAATTGCTGAAAATGACAAGTTCATTATCATAAAACTTTTAATTACAATTATGTATATATTGGTATGCAGAAATATAAGAAAATGTCAGTGGAAATCTCAAGTTTCCACTTAGAGCAAATGAGACATGGTGGGTAAACATGGTCCAATCCACTCACTAATCCTTTTCCACGTGGACACACATGTGGGCAGCTCAGTTGGACAATTCTGGCTCTTCCCATCTCTTCAATGAGCACTTTGGGGGTTCTATGTGTGCTCGATAGATTTTCAGATGTGTCCTGAATTTATCTACTCATCATTGGTGCAAGTAGAAATATTTTCTTAGTGGTACTGAGTGATGAAAAATGGGCGTGGTCACGTGTTGAGAGGGGGCGTGGTCACATGCTGCTAGTGGGAGTGGCTGCATGACACTAGCGGCGTGGCCACACAACAGCCCCTTTTTTGGGGGGGGAATCTGGAGGCAAGGCTAAAAATATATAGTAATTCCTCCAGTATAATAGAAATATATAGTGATACCTCCAGTATAATATAAATATATAGTAATGCCCCCAATTTAATAACAATATATAGTAACTATGGGCGCTCTTCACACCGTCGTTAGGGGCTACTCCCCGTTAACCCCTGCATGCCTTTGAACATACGCAGGCCGGTAGATAACAGATCCAGAAATGCAGGGCAGTATACAGGGCATACAGAAATGGTGTCCGGTTGAGAAAAGATAGAGAGGCATAGGGGGGGAGAAAGGGAATGTACATAAACGCTGTGCGATCGGTAAAGGATAGGGAGAGGCAGGGTGGTAGGGAGAGGATAAAGAGAGGCAAGGCGTTAGAGAGAAAATACCGTTGCAAGAGGTTACGACCCGTTAACCCCTGCACGGCCTTCAGCTGTGCTATAATTGTTATTATATGGAGTATTACCTGCAAAAATTTTAATGCTAGTAGGTAAATATTGCAAGGGAGAAGGGCGTGCGATTGTCAAGGGGGCGTAGCCCTTTGTGAGGGCGTGAAGAGTGGCCGCAGGGCACAATGAATAACATAGTGTAGTATATACTGCTAGTGTATGCAGCCCAGCTTATACACACAGTGGGCACAGGTATCAGAGCCGCGTATACACACAATGGACACAGGTAGCAGCGCAGCTTATACACACAGTGGCCACAGGTAACGGAGCCGCGTATCCACACAGTGGCCAGAGGTAGCAGGGCAGCTTATACACACAATACCCACAGGTAGCAGAGCCGCTTATACACACAATACCCACAGGTAGCAGAGCTGCTTATACACACAGTGCCCACAGGTAGCAGAGCCGCTTATACACACAGTGCCCACAGGTAGCAGAGCCGCTTATACACACAGTGCCCACAGGTAGCAAAGCAGTTTATACACACAATGACCACAGGTAGCAGTGGTGCTTATATACACAATGGCCCCCGGTAGTAGCGCCACTTCTACACACAATTCCCATAGGTAACAGAGGCGCTTATACACACAGTGGCCACAGGTAACTGAGCAGCTTATACACACAATGGCCACAGGTAGCAGCACCACTTGTACACACAATGGGCACTTTTAGCAGCACCGCTTATACACACAATGGCCACTGGTAGTAGTGTCACTTATACACACAATGGCCACAGGTAGCAGTGTCGCTTATACACACAATGGCCACTAGTAGCAGAGCCGCTTATACACTCAGTGCCCACAGGTAGCAGAGTTGGTTCTACACACAATGGCCACAGGTAGTAGCTGCGTTTATACACACAGTGCCCACAGGTAGCAGCGCCACTTATACACAATGCCAACAGGTGCAGTGTCGCTTAGACACATAATGGCCACAGCATTAGTGTTTCTTATTAATTCAATGTCCATTGGTAGCAACTATACTCACAGAAGTTCAGTGTGTGTGGGGGGGGTTTGGAAAGGCGGTGGGTTCAGTGAGGTGGAGGTGCCTATCCGTGCCGCTGATCACCCCGATTCAGGGAATCACTTGTAGCGACTGCGGATGGTGTCCGAGGTGCTACGTGTGGTGGGGAAGGGGTGCGGGAGGGGGTCCAGAGGTGTTGCGGGTGGTGGAGGGGTGGGTGCAGTGGCATGGATGGTGGAAAGGGTTCAGAGGTGCTGTGGGTGGGGAAGGGGTAGGTGTGGAGGGGGCGCGGATGGGGGAGGAGGGTTAGAGGTGCTGCGGGTGGGGGAGGTGCGGGTGCGAAAGGGGAGTGTAGATGCTGTTGGTGGGGGAGGGGTGGGTGCGGGGGGCTGTGGATGAAGGAGGGGGTCTGGAGGTGATGTGTCTGTGGGAGGGGCGATGTAGGGGGTGCGTTTGGAGGTGCAGGGGGAGGTTTGCTTAGGTGATGGGTTTCAGAAGTGTTGTGGGTGGGGGAGGTGTGGGTGTGGGATGGCACGGATGGGGTATGTAGATGCTGTGGATGGGGGAGGGGTGGCTACAGGGGAGCCGTGGATGGGGGAGGGAGTCCGGAGGTGCTTCGGGTGGTCCAGAGGTGTTGCGGGTGGGGGAGGGGCGGGTGTGGGAGGTCTGCAGATGGGGGAGGGTGTCTGTAGATAATGTGGGTGGGGGAGGGTCCGATGGGAAAGAAGGACGGAGGTGCTGAGGTTGGGGGAGTGGCGGGTGTGGGGGTGTTGCGGGTGGGGTAGGTGATCTGTATGTGTCGCAGCCAGGGGAGCGGCGGGTGCGAGGATGCCACGGATGGGGGAAGGGGTCCGTGGGCACTGTGGGTGAGTGAGGGGCGGATGCGGGGTTACAGCGGTTGTGGAGGTCCGGGTGTGCTGCTGCGGCGGGTGGGGGAGGGGCAGGTGCAGGGGTGCTGCGGGTGGGGGCGGGGGCGTGGATGGGGTATGTAGATGCTGCTGGTGGTGGAGGGGCAGGTGCGGGGGGCTGTGGATGAAAGAGGGGGTCTGGAGGTGCTGTGCGTGGGGGAGGGGCGATGTAGTGGGGGGGTGTTTGGGGAGGTGGGGTTGCAGGGGGGTGAGGTTTGGTGATAGGTTCTAGAAGTGCTGCAGGTGGAGGAGGGGTGGCTGAAGGGGAGCCGTGGATGGGGTCCGGAGGTGCTGTGGGTGGTGGTCCAGAGGTGCTGCGGGTGGGGGAGGGGAAGGTGTGGTAGGTCGGCGAATGGGGGAAGGTGTCTATAGATGATGTGGGTGGGGGAGGGGGCCGGAGGTGCTGTGGTGGCTGCGGGGGTGTGGTGGGGGTCCGGATGCGCTGCGGGCAGGGGAGGGGGGTGCTGCGGGTGTGGGTGCTACGGGTGAGGGAGGGGGCGTGGGTGGGGGGAGGGGCGTGTGCCGCGGGTGGGGGGCGGATGTGGTGGATGCTGTGGGTGGGAGGGGTGCGTGTGCCACGGGTGGGGGGGCGGATGTGGTGGATGCTGTGGGTGCCACGGGTGGGGGAGGGGTGACTGGGGTGGAGGGTGCGAGGGTGTAGCAGGGGGGAGTGGTGGGTATGGGGGTGCAGGGGTGCCGCGGGTGGGGGAGGGGTGGTGGGTGCTACGTGTGGGGTAGGGGCGTGTGGCGCGGGTGGGGGGCGGATGTGGTGGATGCTGTGGATGCCGTGGGTGGGGGAGGGGCAGGTGGGGTGGAGGGTGTGGGGGTGTAGCGGGGGGGGAGAGGTGGGTATGGGGGTGGGGGAGGGGCAGGGGTGCTGCGTGTGGGGGTGGGAGTGCAGCGGGCGGGGGAGGGGTGTGTGCCGCGGGTGGGGGGCGGATATGGTGGATGCCACGGGTGGGGTGGAGGGTGCGGGGGGGAGAGGTGGGTATGGGTGGGGGAGGTGCGGGGGTGCTGCGGGTGGGGTGGAGGGTGCGGAGGTGTAGCGGGGTGGAGAGGTGGGTATGGGGGTGGGAAAAGTGCAGGGGTGCCGCGAGTGGGGGAGGGGCGGGTTTTTTGTGGGTTGTGGGTGCTACAGGTGGGGGCGGGAGTGCCACGGGTGGGGGAGGGGCGTGTGGCGGGGGTGGAGAACGGATGTGGTGGGTGCCGTGGGTGGGGGAGGGGTGGGGGGTGCTCGGGTTGGGGGCGGGAGTGCCGTGGGTGGGGGAGGGGTGCTGCGGGTCTGGGTGCTACAGGTGGGGGAGGGGGGCGGGAGTGCCATGGGTGGGGGCGGATGTGGTGGATGCTGTGGGTGCCACGGGTGGGGGGCAGATGTGGTGGATACTGTGGGTGCCGCGGGTGGGGGAGGGGCGGGTGGGGTGGAGGGTGCGGGGGTGTAGCGGGGGGAGAGGTGGGTATGGGGGTGGGGGAGGGGTGGGGGTGCCGCGGGTTGTGGGTGCTATGGGTGGGGGAGGGAGTGCTGCGGGTGGGGGAGGGGCGTGTGTCATGGGAGGGGGACAGATGTGGTGGGTGCCGCGGGTGGGGGAGGGGCAGGGGTGCTGTGGGTGGGGGAGGGGGCCGGAGTGCTGCGGGTGGGGGAGGGGTGGGGGGTGCTGCAGGTGTGGGTGCTATGGGTGGGGGAGGGGGGCGGGAGTGCCGCGGGTGGGGGAGGGGCGGGGGTGCTGTGGGTGGGGGAGGGGGCCGGAGTGCTGCGGGTGGGGGAGGGGTGGGGGGTGCTGCGGGTGTGGGTGCTATGGGTGGGGGAGGGGGCCGGAGTGCTGCGGGTGGGGGAGGGGCGGGGCGTGCTGCAGGTGTGGGTGCTATGGGTGGGGTAGGGGGCGGGAGTGCCGCAGGTGGGGGAGGGGCGTGTGCCGCGGGTGGGGGGCGGATGTGGTGGATGCTGTTGGTGCTGCAGGTGGGAGGGGGGCGGGTGTGGCTGTCAGTGGTTGTCCACGGCATTCTCCTCTGGACTGTGCGGCAGCCGCAAGACTGAGGCGGTTACTGCAAAATCCGCTTACAGTCACCGGCTGCAGTGTCACCAGGGTGCAGGGAGTGTACGGGGAGGAGGGAGACAGGGAGTGGGTGGAGACAGGGAGGGGACTGGGTGGGGATGGGCGGACCGAGGGAGGGGACTGTTCCTGGCCTGCATCCAGCCACCCAGATCTGTGACTGTGACTCCGCCCAGCGATACCGGCCAGGCACAGAGTCACAGATCTAGCCTATTATATAGGAGATGCCTCCATTATAACAGGAAAATACAGCCACTGTCACACTCCCAGTAACCCTGACAAAGTGGGAGGAGCCGTCATGCTGCCAAGCACCATGGTCTTGTTGCTTTGTGGCACATTATAATTGTGGTAATGGCAAAGTGTGAGGCAGGTGGTACTGCGTACCCGCTGCCAAATTCTTAAAGGTACCCGAGCGTAGCCGCATACTTGCACCACTGCTACTCATCCACAAACATGCCAAGTGATGTAGTGCCACACAACCCTCAATATAGAAGAAAATCAGTAGTATAAGCACGGACAATGCTGGAGTTGCACAATCCCTTAGGGGGTGCAGAAAACCATGGGCTGTCATAGTTGGCGCCAATTGCTAAAATGTCCAACCCACTTTCAATACTCATGCCACGCCAGTAAGCTGGCAGGGAGCTACGTCTGCCAGGTTTTTCATGTCTTGCCGGTTGTCCGGATCATAGTATTGCTGGAATACTACTGTAGTATGCATTTGTGGTCTGCAGGTTTCTCAAGACAGTTTCCTGCCCCCTGGTGCTTCAAAAGGGACACCTACATGCTTCTGAGGAAGCTGTGGGTACCTTCCACAATGAAATGAGTTAAGCCAGTACCCTATTGGGCCCTCTGGAAACCTATTTGGACCTCTTTGCACTTTCATTTTGGACCAGCACCTCCAAATGGTACCAGCATCAGCAATCCAGGTGTACTGCAAAGATCTGCATAAAGATGGACATTTGGAATTTCCACTATGCCCGGTAGTATCGTATCATTGTTGGGTATTATTTCCGGGACTTTACAACACCCATCCTCTTGTGGACTGCCATAGACACAGACTTTCAAAGGTCATATACCCATGAGCCGTCCTTTTTACCTTATGTATATCTGCATTTATTCATTTGTAATCTTTTTTTTATATTAAAATTATGTAAATTATTTGCAATTAATAAATTGTTCAGTTTTTATACCAAGCTGTATCTATTCTTGCATATTTGTATATTTTAATTGCATTACTTTTATATGATTTGCTAGTATACTGGGTTAATATACTATTACGTTATACCTTAATTATTGTTTAGCGCTATTCAACTTGTTACTTTGGTTTTCTTTGCATTTGTTGGAGGCCTACACCCGCCCAGAACTAGCTGCTTCCAGGCCGAACTAGCTGCTTCCAGACCGAACTAGCTGCTTCCAGGCCGAACTAGCTGCTTCCAGGCCGAACTAGCTGCTTCCAGGCCGAACTAGCTGCTTCCAGACCGTGCAGCTTCTGGTCCATTTTGCTGTGTCGTTCAATATCTATAGGATGTGCGTGTCCCCTGACATTGCACAATCACGGACTCCATTTCTGATGGAGCAAGAAATATGCTCTGATTTCCTGATCGTAAATCTGGCTAGATCTTGGGATAAACAACATTGGGCTATAAGGGGGGGGGGGGCAAATTTAAATAGATTAAGAGGAGGGGGCGAGCCATAACTGAACACTACATTGCAGTGGAACTACAGTTGTGAGCTACGGGTGTAGTATGAGTGGCCGGCGATTGGGCTCCTGGTGCCCAGCTTACTGGCGCCGGGATCCCGACCGCCCGGCACCACGCTATTTATTCTCCCTCCAGGGGGGTCGTGGACCCCAAGAGGGAGAATAGTTGTTTGCATGAAGTGTCGGAATTCCGGCGCCGGTATACTGAGCGTCGGGATCCCAAGAGCAGGCATTCTGAATACCACCCGTGAGCTAAAGACTCTTGCTAATACAATCCAGGACTTTGATCTATAAATTGTAAAACTGGCCAGATGATTAACCTATTACATAATAATGTGTTTGGGGCTAATCAGAGGACTGTAACACAAATATCCTTTATTTCAAGACATTTTTCCAAACATGAACCTTTCCAGCAGGTCAGGATAGGATCCGCCGCGCTGCCACCTCTTGCCACATTACGGTTGGAAACAAGCGTATGTAATTTACAGTAGACCGTATAGCGGATTAGCCTTTTACTCTATTGCTGCACTAATTGGGGCCTATAGCAGTCAGTAGCCTCATGCAATTCCCTCAGTTGCTTTCTCTGCGAGTTATTAAAGAGGAGATACAACAAATATATACATGGAACTAACAACTATAAGCCATAAAATATTACATTGCAATAAAGATTTACCTAATGTCACCTCACTCATTTTGAACTAAAGAGGACATTTTTAGATTCAAGGAGGGCTTGTCCGCGGTCTATGGTTACCTTCCAATCATAAAGGGGGTGACGCAGCGGGAATGCCGGTACAATTGCAGATCACGTCATGCGTATTTCAGCATGCAGGTCCATATCCACCTCTGTGTAAATTGGACTACCAAGGTAGAGATGGCGCTGACAGGTGTTGTGGATCCTCAAGCTGCTGAATAGAAGGGCTAGTTAAACCCTTTAATATAGACAGAAAAGATAAAAATAATTCAGCGCTAATAACTAATTAGAAATATAGTAAGAAATTTATTATGAACATACATCATCTATTTCATATGTATTAACAAATAATTACTGTTGCAACAGATATTGTTAAAAAAAATCAGTAATGGTACCAAAAATTAAAAAATAATTAAAAAGAGGGCCAGAATCAACACTGCTTATTTTTGAAAAAATTTTTTCTTGAAATGCTGGGTATAATGCAAGAAGCCTTATCCTAGGGAAATTATTGATCGGTGTTACCAGTTCACTGTAGTAAGTCCTCCAATCGGTTAGCACTCCGTAAAGATGGAGATCCTCTTACTTATTTGGTTGTCCCGTGCTGGTACTAATAAGGGAATTGAACCATAGCAAGGTTCTGATGTGGTTATCTTCCCAGAAGTTGTCCCATAGGGATCACCGTTCCCAATGATCGGATTGCAGGCAAATCTTGTGGTTTAGAAGTCCCAGCCTTATCACCAACGCGTTTCACTGCTGGCGCAGCTTTTTCAAGGTTGAAAAAGCTGCGCCAGCAGTGAAACGCGTTGGTGATAAGGCTGGGACTTCTAAACCACAAGATTTGCCTGCAATCCGATCATTGGGAACGGTGATCCCTATGGGACAACTTCTGGGAAGATAACTACATCAGAACCTTGCTATGGTTCAATTCCCTTATTAGTACCAGCACGGGACAACCAAATAAGTAAGAGGATCTCCATCTTTACGGAGTGCTAACCGATTGGAGGACTTACTACAGTGAACTGGTAACACCGATCAATAATTTCCCTAGGATAAGGCTTCTTGCATTATACCCAGCATTTCAAGAATTTTTTTTTTCAAAAATAAGCAGTGTTGATTCTGGCCCTCTTTTTAATTATTTTTTTAATTTTTGGTACCATTACTGATTTTTTTTAACAATATCTGTTGCAACAGTAATTATTTGTTTACATATGAAATAGATGATGTATATTCATAATAAATTTCTACCCATATCCACCTCTGTTGCATCTGCACTTGCAATTATGTAGGTGTAACTGGGCATTCTCATGTGCGCTAAATCCATTGCGGACGTGTCGAATGAATTGTGTGCTATACATGGTTGAGCATTCACGTGAATAATACACCCATTTTCAGATGCATTGCTTGCACCAAGGCCTGGCACAAGAGTGCAAAGATGCCTGCAACTGCATTATGGCGAATATGCCCATTTAGCTCCCTGTACGCGGTGTGCCAGCAACTGCAGCTGACTCACATTCAATGTTGACCTAGCCCTAGCTATCAGCCTATGAGTATACACATACCTCCCAACATGACCCTCTCCAGAAGTGACAGAATGCTCTGCTCCTGGACTTCCCTATTAATGTATGATTGCCGGCACCTGTGCTGAACAGGTAATGGATAAGAAAGGTGTTTCACCACAGGTGATGGCAATCATACATTAAGAGGGAAGTCTAGGAGCAGAGCATTCTGTCCCTCCTGGAGAGGGTCATGTTGGGAGGTATGTATACATACACACCTACTGTATGTCTATCAAGTTGCTGCAGGGCTACAATGCCTTGGAAGCCAGAGGTATGCTGGTACTTCTAGTTCTACAGAAGCTGAAGCACTACAAGTCATCTACTTCTATTAACAGCTGCTTATGTACTTTTACCCTTTGTACATTGCCACAGAATAGGTTGGAACGGAGTATATAAAAAACAAACTGCCGCAAAGCTAAACTTCCAACACCGTCTTTCTGTAATATAAGAGTATTGGGTCTTGCGGCGATGACCTACTAGTACCTAATATACTGCATCTCTTCCAGGAGTAGGATGTACGCTAGTACAGGACTGGCCACCTATTATTCTATAATGATCTGAACCAGTACACAGACTTTTCCACTTTTATCTCGTATTTGTAAACATGTAGTTTCGTTAATGTACAAATTGTTTAACTGCCAAGAGAGCTCAAGGCATATGGAGTTTATTTATTTCACGAGTTGGCACTTCGGAAATGCTGAGTTAAACAAAAAGCTGTTTTTTTAAGTGGGAAATGAAGGCATTTCTAACAGAAGGATATTTGTTATTCGGAGTCATTTAAAGCAGGGTTGCTGCTCCCAATGATGCAGGAATCTAGGAAGCTGGATTTGCCATCGCAGCACAAAGGTTTGTGCAGAACTGAGAGATAAGCTGGTGACGGGAGTTACAAGAGTGGCACGGAGTCTTTAAAATGAGGTTTTCTCTACTTAGAAAAGAAACCGTGAGGGGCAGATGTACTAAAGCCTTTGAGAGTGATGAAGTGGAGCATACTTACCTACTTTTAATGTCTCCTCTCCTGGAGAAGCCCAGAGAGGAGACGCTGCAGGAGATTTCAGGGGGCGGGGCCATCATCAAGCCCCGCCGCCACATCCGGAAAACGCTGCAATTCGCGGGAAGGGAGCAGGTCTAAAATGACGCGATTCGCTGCATTTTAACCCCTTCCCCACCCCGCGGACCCGCAAATACAGAAGATTATTTCTCCATCCTGCCCGCATCACTAGGATGCGAGCAGGATGCGGGAGACTTGCCTACTCTTCCAGGGGTGCGACCTCAAAAATCGGGAGCCTCCCGCAGATTCCGGGAGAGTAGGCAAGTATGAAGTGGAGAGAGTTAAACTTGAAAACAAATCAGCTCCTCTCATGTTGCAAACACAGCCTGTAACATGCCCGTTAGGAGTTAATTTACTCTCTCTCTCTCCACGGCTTAGTAAATATCCCTCTGAGTCTGGCAGACCAGTCACAACAGTGGGATGCAGTCACTTTTCCCAGCTGTCAGGATCCCGACATTCAAGAGCCCATGCCAGACTCCCGACACCCGGTAATATACCTGCAGCCGGAATCTCGACATCCATACGCAATTTATACTCGGTTGGTGGGTCCACGCCACCAGTGGGATTTCCACTCTGTTGGTGGGTCCACACCACCAGCCGGATTCCGGCAGACGGGTTGCCGCTGTCTGTACAGCGACAGCCGGCATCCAACTTCCCTGGATATCGGATGTATCCCACAGCAGTTTTCCTCGTCACTGACTGTTTACTGAACCCCCATCTTCAAAATAATTGAGCATGTGAGAGTGGGCAGCAGAGGACGTGGTGGGGTGGGGGCTCCTCTTTATTCCTCTCCTGGAAAAAAAATTCTGCGGAGTGTAGCTCACAGGCTGATCCTGGGGCTCGTCAGGATTGTGGTACACTGGGGTGCAGGGTCGGTCTGGCCCACAGGGATAAAGGGGAAACCACTGGTGGGCCCTACTGCCCGAGGGCCCACTCCTTCCTCTAGAGATCAGGTTCCAGACTGTGCACTTGTATTATACATGGTAGATATGTTGCATTACACTGAACAAGACTATTGTGCATTTCAAGCCTCTGTGGAGGATGGCCACACCCCCTTTGTAGGCTGGCCACACCCCTAAGTATGGGCCCCTATCATCGCATTCCCCTGGTGGGCCCTTCATACCCCAGTCCGACACTGCTGGGGTGATACTTAATATTTGCGGGTACCCCCTGAAAACAAATATTTAATAAACGGGCCCCTTGTAGAAGTACAGTATCTGAGCAGCAGTAAAAAAAATACAGAATTATACTTGTATAACGGCTACACAGGCTGCTGTACCAGTCAGAAGGTCACTTCACATTATGATTTTCTCTTGCACATAGAAAGAACTCTCTCTCAATTACTGACCTCAGCTGGAACTGCGTGGGGAAAGTTATATTTAACTTTTAGGAGAACAGAGGACAATATGTTAAAAAATATATATACTTTGTGATCTATTATGTTAAGCGGACTACAAAGAATATAAAAAGCAGTACAAGATATATGGATTTGCAATGTACATTGTGCGGTTCAACCTCTTGTACACTTTTATAAGAGGTCTTCCTGCAAATGTGATCAAAGCTTTTAGCAATCAAAGAAAAACTTATTTTTTTTATTATTTTGTGTCTTAAATAAATATACCCAAAGCCTAATTAAGGGTTATGGGTAGCCTAGGATAATGCACTCACAGCACCCCTACCCCAATTCCCCTCCACAAGCGGAACAGAGGGATATTGGGTCTTCGCTCCCAAATTGCGGAATGAAAGGTTGGTCATCTAGATCCCCGCAAGCAAGAAGATGCTGGAATCTTTATTAAGAATGAATAATTTTAGCATATCCTAGGGGTAAGGGCCAGAGCTGTGTATCCACAGGGCCGGCCCTATGTGATGTCACAACTCACTCCTCCCCATGGCCCTTTCAAGCATTGCATGGATCATTTTGACTTCAGAGCTTAGAAATAAAGCTGGGTACACACTACGTGATGCATGTACCGAGCAACATCATTGTCAGGACCCCGCAAGGGGGGGAGGGGGGACACGTCATTGGCAAGAGCATACACACTTGTCGATGCCGGCAGCGACGAAGGTGGCCATTCTGCATTGCATTCAGTAGCACAGCCCTTGCTAGCAACATATTCCCTCAGCCCTGCATGCAGGTGGTAAGAAACTCTGACCCAGAGGTTCTCAAGGCACCCAAACGGTCCAGGTTTTAGGTGTATCCATGGCTCAGCACAGATGATTCAATAAGATTGTCTGAGGTGACAATTAAGTCACCTGTGACTAAGCATGGATATATAGTACTTCAAAGCCTGGACCATTGGGGTGCCTTGAGGACCGTGTTTGAGTACCTCTGCTCTGGCCCTTAAATCTGCCATCAGTCAGTTGTGCATGCCAGCTGTATGGTTTCACCCTGCACTCAATCCTTTCCATACTGTATGTAATGTCATGTTGTTTGCATTCACCAGTTTATTCATTTTTCTGCCTCTTGCATGTTAGGTTTGCATTGCATCCTATCTTTGCACATCAGAATTGTATTTAAGTATTTTATTTTTAGTTTTACCAGGTTCCTCTATTGCATAATAAACACCATTCTTCAGATCATCACATCTGATCGAGATCATAGAAAAATAGAGGTGGTTATGCTGTCTGTCTGAATTTGACGAAAAGAAACATCGTAGTGAAGGCAGAACACTATGCAGAGACCAGAAGCCCTGGTAGTCACTTTAATGAAGTGAGACCACCGAGAGCATGGAAAGAATTACGGGGGTCATTCCGAGGTGATCGCTCGCTAGCAACTTTTTGCTGTGCTGCGATCAGATAGTCGCCGCCTATGTGGGAGTGCATTTTCGCTTTGCAAGTGTGCGAACACTTTTGCAGCCGACGGCACCAAAAATGTTTGTTGCAGATTCCGAGTAGCTCTGGACTTACTCAGCCGCTGCGATCACTTCAGACTTTTTGGTCCCGAAATTGACGTCAGACACCCGCCCTGCAAACGCTTGGACACGCCTGCGTTTTTCCAAACACTCCCAGAAAACGGTCACTTGACACCCATAAACGCCTTCTTCCTGTCAATCACCTTGCGATCGGCTGTGCAAATGGATTCTTCATTAAATCAATTGCCCAGCACCGATCCTCTTTGTACCCGTACGACACACCTGCGCATTGCGGTGCATGCGCAGTTTTGCCGCGTTTTAACCTGATCGCAGCGCTGCAAAAAGTTGCTAGCGAGCGATCAACTCGGAATGACCCCTCCACGTGTAGCTCTTCATTTTATTCCCCAGCTCCCCCCCATCCTAGCACCCAAAGTAGCAGCTTAATGGTTGGTCATGCATGGATTAAATGCCCCCCCACATCCCCCTTCATAGACAGCTGGACAAGGGGACACAACTATCACGGGTTATGTTACGGACATAAGACTGCAACGCACTGTATTGATTTTATAGGTCTTTCTCGTGAATTCTTAGTAGTTGGTCTTTCACAGTAATGCGCCCACTGCCATATAGGACAAAACGTCTACTGTATGTTCTGACTAGAAATAAAAAATTCCGAGCCATTAATGCCATCTTTGGACTTGTTGAGAGATTTTTTTTAATTCGCTCCTTCTGGCTCTTTAACTGCACATACATGATCTATGGTTGCACATTTGCAAGAATCCGGCAGCGTAAACTTTTGCCACCGTCATCAATGAAAATATGTGTAAGGATAAAATTGAGCGCTAATTAAAATTGTGGCACCTGTAAAAAATATTGTTAAACATATAATGAAACAGTAATATGTTTACAGCTCTTTTTTGAGCTGTAAACATATTACTGTTTCATTATATGTTTAACAATATTTTTCATAGGTGCCACAATTTTAATTAGCGCCCAATTTTATCCTTACACGTATTCTGCACAATTGAGCTGCTGCTGATATCAACGCAGAACACATTTTTATATTTTTAAGATCAGGGAAAAAAGTTCACCGTTATTAGCATTCGCCGGGACAGCAGTTTAAAAGAATAACTCAGAAATTGATAAATTGCCCCCCAAAAATAATTCCTTACAGGGGCAATATGTGGTGACAATGAATGACAGTTTTCTGGAGTTACACTATTTTGCTGTGTGAGGAATCGAGCGCGTTACTACTTGAATCGCTCATTAAAGGAACCAACAACGCAATTCTGGAGCATTCTTAACTCTGAAGCTTTCTTTATAATAACCCTCAATCTGTTCTTATGCAAATACACCCAAAGAAAGTGTCTGGTTTGCAGGTGAGCAGGAAAACTGCCGAACTTGCACCAGAACCTCATGAATATGCCAGTGAGGCACAGCTGTCTGACCACTGAGGCAGCAGACAAACCAGACACAAAGATGTTGCACCTGAGAATTAATGGAAATTTAAACACGCAAGCTGCTGTGAGGGGGAAATATTAACTTACTTTTAAAAAGGAACTCCGACAAAAAGAATAAAAAAAAAAAATGACATGTCTGCTTCGCAAGGCGCATAATCAACTTTTTCCAGCGGCGCTAATCTTCAAATTCAGAATATAATTGTAGAGCGAAAGAGAGGGGCAAAGAGCTGCTGCTTTCAAGAGTTACATGACTAGGTCTGGTACCATCAACGCTTATAGTAGTGGTAGCAAAACTATTTTTGAAAATTATTTACCTCAAAAAATATTGCTGTTCCGACAATATTGACTGATGGGGGGGAAGGGGACTCTAACCACGGCGTCAGCCAGGCCTGGATGCCTCTGCCGTCACACGACCAGTCTCATTTCCGTAAGACACGGTGACAACGATAACGGGAGAAAGCTTTGAATACTATTACTGAATAGGTAGGCACAAAGTTGAAATGAACATTTGCACCAACAGACTGACATTTTTGAGGGTTACATACCTGACAGTTTTTTCTTCGACATTCTGCATTGTATTTAGAAGATTGGATTTCAGGGAAATTATGGCCGATGTGTACAGTGGTTAGTACAGGAAACGCTTAAGACCAAATTCTACCAAAAAATTGCAAAATTTTATATTTCTGAGTGGTACTGGCGACTGGCCCACAATACGGGTCACGGGAATTCACCGCAAAATCCCTGCAGCACGTAAAGTGTGTGCATTATGCCAACCTGTCGTCATACTTGCCTACTTTTGAAAAAGCATTTGAGGGAGATTGTGAAAGTAATGCCTATCAGCGCAGGCGTGTAACATTACATCTGAGAGGCGTGTCATGAACATGACTTACATCCAAATGTAAATGAGCTCCAAAGTTAGTAAGATCTACTAGTCGAAGAAATTTTTTTACATTTGTTTGTGTATTGAGTTTTACAAGAGGTTCCATATACTGTAAGTGGCCACAGGAAACCTTATTTAAAATGCATGTAGCCATAGGGATCATTGTGCCTTATACCCAATGCAGGGAAATGGCGCTGATAATCACATTTGAATGCATGTATCTCTGATCTCTTTTTTCCCCCTAAGAATGTAACAGCTGCATAATGGGGATAAGGTGCAATCAGGGAGATTGATAGACTATTCAGGGAGTCAGGGAGATCACTGCTATTTCAGGGAGTCTCCTGCAGAATGCAGGAGGGTAGGCAACTATGCTGTCGCTTCTTCTGCCAGCAACTCCCTATTTAGGAGCCTCAGACCTATGCCTCTGTGCTTAGTGATCCAGTAAAGCATGGTATCTCCAGTGCCTTGTTGTTACTCTGCATTTAGTCCAAGTCCCACTGTGTACAGATTGCCCACTGTGTCTAGACCCTCTTCTGGAACCCCTTTGAAAGAAAGAGCAATATTTTTCAATCAAAATGTCACAGGAACATTCAGGGTGAAACAAGAAGCCGTCAAAGTTTGAAAAGCCATATGGCGGCTTTACTATGTTTGCACTGATATGGTTGTGTGTGCAGGCAGTAGTAGAACCGCCGTCTTTGCATGGGGAACTACAGGTCCTCGCCCATCCCTGGGATCTGATGATGCTAAACCTCTGCAAGACAGGTCGTTTTTTGCCATTCCGCCACACACAAGGCTGAGTAATTACAGTATGTTGTGTGTTAGGTAGGGGACAAGGCTTTTCTGCCCTCTAATAGAAAATGAGACTAACACACCAAGGGGCAGATGTATTAACTAGAGATGAGCGCCTGAAATTTTTCGGGTTTTGTGTTTTGGTTTTGGGTTCGGTTCCGCGGCCGTGTTTTGGGTTCGACCGCGTTTTGGCAAAACCTCACAGAATTTTTTTTGTCGGATTCGGGTGTGTTTTGGATTCGGGTGTTTTTTTCAAAAAACCCTAAAAAACAGCTTAAATCATAGAATTTGGGGGTAATTTTGATCCCAAAGTATTATTAACCTCAAAAAACATAATTTACACTCATTTTCAGCCTATTCTGAACACATCACACCTCACAATATTATTTTTAGTCCTAAAATTTGCACCGAGGTCGCTGTGTGAGTAAGATAAGCGACCCTAGTGGCCGACACAAACACCGGGCCCATCTAGGAGTGGCACTGCAGTGTCACGCAGGATGTCCCTTCCAAAAAACCCTCCCCAAACAGCACATGACGCAAAGAAAAAAAGAGGCGCAATGAGGTAGCTGACTGTGTGAGAAAGATAAGCGACCCTAGTGGCCGACACAAACACCGGGCCCATCTAGGAGTGGCACTGCAGTGTCACGCAGGATGTCCCTTCCAAAAAACCCTCCCCAATCAGCACATGATGCAAAGAAAAAGAAAAGAAAAAAGAGGTGCAAGATGGAATTATCCTTGGGCCCTCCCACCCACCCTTATGTTGTATAAACAAAACAGGACATGCACACTTTAACCAACCCATCATTTCAGTGACAGGGTCTGCCACACGACTGTGACTGATATGACGGGTTGGTTTGGACCCCCCCCAAAAAAGAAGCAATTAATCTCTCCTTGCACAAACTGGCTCTACAGAGGCAAGATGTCCACCTCATCTTCACCCTCCGATATATCACCGTGTACATCCCCCTCCTCACAGATTATCAATTCGTCCCCACTGGAATCCACCATCTCAGCTCCCTGTGTACTTTGTGGAGGCAATTGTTGCTGGTCAATGTCTCCGCGGAGGAATTGATTATAATTCATTTTAATGAACATCATCTTCTCCACATTTTCTGGATGTAACCTCGTACGCCGATTGCTGACAAGGTGAGCGGCGGCACTAAACACTCTTTCGGAGTACACACTTGTGGGAGGGCAACTTAGGTAGAATAAAGCCAGTTTGTGCAAGGGCCTCCAAATTGCCTCTTTTTCCTGCCAGTATAAGTACGGACTGTGTGACGTGCCTACTTGGATGCGGTCACTCATATAATCCTCCACCATTCTATCAATGTTGAGAGAATCATATGCAGTGACAGTAGACGACATGTCCGTAATCGTTGTCAGGTCCTTCAGTCCGGACCAGATGTCAGCATCAGCAGTCGCTCCAGACTGCCCTGCATCACCGCCAGCGGGTGGGCTCGGAATTCTGAGCCTTTTCCTCGCACCCCCAGTTGCGGGAGAATGTGAAGGAGGAGATGTTGACAGGTCGCGTTCCGCTTGACTTGACAATTTTGTCACCAGCAGGTCTTTCAACCCCAGCAGACCTGTGTCTGCCGGAAAGAGAGATCCAAGGTAGGCTTTAAATCTAGGATCGAGCACGGTGGCCAAAATGTAGTGCTCTGATTTCAACAGATTGACCACCCGTGAATCCTTGTTAAGCGAATTAAGGGCTGCATCCACAAGTCCCACATGCCTAGCGGAATCGCTCCGTGTTAGCTCCTTCTTCAATGCCTCCAGCTTCTTGTGCAAAAGCCTGATGAGGGGAATGACCTGACTCAGGCTGGCAGTGTCTGAACTGACTTCACGTGTGGCAAGTTCAAAGGGCATCAGAACCTTGCACAACGTTGAAATCATTCTCCACTGCACTTGAGACAGGTGCATTCCACCTACTATATCGTGCTCAATTGTATAGGCTTGAATGGCCTTTTGCTGCTCCTCCAACCTCTGAAGCATATAGAGGGTTGAATTCCACCTCGTTACCACTTCTTGCTTCAGATGATGGCAGGGCAGGTTCAGTAGTTTTTGGTGGTGCTCCAGTCTTCTGTACGTGGTGCCTGTACGCCGAAAGTGTCCCGCAATTTTTCTGGCCACCGACAGCATCTCTTGCACGCCCCTGTCGTTTTTTAAAAAATTCTGCACCACCAAATTCAAGGTATGTGCAAAACATGGGACGTGCTGGAATTTGCCCATATTTAATGCACACACAATATTGCTGGCGTTGTCCGATGCCACAAATCCACAGGAGAGTCCAATTGGGGTAAGCCATTCCGCGATGATCTTCCTCAGTTGCCGTAAGAGGTTTTCAGCTGTGTGCGTATTCTGGAAAGCGGTGATACAAAGCGTAGCCTGCCTAGGAAAGAGTTGGCGTTTGCGAGATGCTGCTACTGGTGCCGCCGCTGCTGTTCTTGCGGCGGGAGTCCATACATCTACCCAGTGGGCTGTCACAGTCATATAGTCCTGACCCTGCCCTGCTCCACTTGTCCACATGTCCGTGGTTAAGTGGACATTGGGTACAACTGCATTTTTTAGGACACTGGTGAGTCTTTTTCTGACGTCCGTGTACATTCTCGGTATCGCCTGCCTAGAGAAGTGGAACCTAGATGGTATTTGGTAACGGGGGCACACTGCCTCAATAAATTGTCTAGTTCCCTGTGAACTAACGGCGGATACCGGACGCACGTCTAACACCAACATAGTTGTCAAGGACTCAGTTATCCGCTTTGCAGTAGGATGACTGCTGTGATATTTCATCTTCCTCGCAAAGGACTGTTGAACAGTCAATTGCTTACTGGAAGTAGTACAAGTGGGCTTACGACTTCCCCTCTGGGATGACCATCGACTCCCAGCGGCAACAACAGCAGCGCCAGCAGCAGTAGGCGTTACACGCAAGGATGCATCGGAGGAATCACAGGCAGGAGAGGACTCGTCAGACTTGCCAGTGACATGGCCTGCAGGACTATTGGCATTCCTGGGGAAGGAGGAAATTGACACTGAGGGAGTTGGTGGGGTGGTTTGCGTGAGCTTGGTTACAAGAGGAAGGGATTTACTGGTCAGTGGACTGCTTCCGCTGTCACCCAAAGTTTTTTAACTTGTCACTGACTTATTATGAATGCGCTGCAGGTGACGTATAAGGGAGGATGTTCCGAGGTGGTTAACGTCCTTACCCCTACTTATTACAGCTTGACAAAGGGAACACACGGCTTGACACCTGTTGTCCGCATTTCTGGTGAAATACCTCCACACCGAAGAGCTGATTTTTTTGGTATTTTCACCTGGCATGTCAACGGCCATATTCCTCCCACGGACAACAGGTGTCTCCCCGGGTGCCTGACTTAAACAAACCACCTCACCATCAGAATCCTCCTGGTCAATTTCCTCCCCAGCGCCAGCAACACCCATATCCTCCTCATCCTGGTGTACTTCAACACTGACATCTTCAATCTGACTATCAGGAACTGGACTGCGGGTGCTCCTTCCAGCACTTGCAGGGGGCATGCAAATAGTGGAAGGCGCATGCTCTTCACGTCCAGTGTTGGGAAGGTCAGGCATCGCAACCGACACAATTGGACTCTCCTTGTGGATTTGGGATTTCAAAGAACGCACAGTTCTTTGCGGTGCTTTTGCCAGCTTGAGTCTTTTCAGTTTTCTAGCGAGAGGCTGAGTGCTTCCATCCTCATGTGAAGCTGAACCACTAGCCATGAACATAGGCCAGGGCCTCAGCCGTTCCTTGCCACTCCGTGTGGTAAATGGCATATTGGCAAGTTTACGCTTCTCCTCCGACAATTTTATTTTAGGTTTTGGAGTCCTTTTTTTTCTGATATTTGGTGTTTTGGATTTGACATGCTCTGTACTATGACATTGGGCATCGGCCTTGGCAGACGACGTTGCTGGCATTTCATCGTCTCGGCCATGACTAGTGGCAGCAGCTTCAGCACGAGGTGGAAGTGGATCTTGATCTTTCCCTAATTTTGGAACCTCAACTTTTTTGTTCTCCATATTTTATAGGCAGAACTAAAAGGCACCTCAGGTAAACAATGGAGATGGATGGATTGGATACTAGTATACAATTATGGACGGACTGCCACGGTTAGGTGGTATAAAAAAACCACGGTTAGGTGGTATATATTATAATAATAATACAATTATGGATGGACGGACTGCCTGCCGACTGCCGACACAGAGGTAGCCACAGCCGTGAACTACCGCACTGTACACTGGTTGATAAAGAGATAGTAGTATACTCGTAACAACTAGTATGACACTATGACGACGGTATAAAGAAAGAAAAAAAAATACCACAGTTAGGTGGTATATATTATAATAATAATACAATTATGGATGGACGGACTGCCTGCCGACTGCCGACACAGAGGTAGCCACAGCCGTGAACTACCGCACTGTACACTGGTTGATAAAGAGATAGTAGTATACTCGTAACAACTAGTATGACACTATGACGACGGTATAAAGAAAGAAAGAAAAATACCACAGTTAGGTGGTATATATTATAATAATAATACAATTATGGATGGACGGACTGCCTGCCGACTGCCGACACAGAGGTAGCCACAGCCGTGAACTACCGCACTGTACACTGGTTGATAAAGAGATAGTAGTATACTCGTAACAACTAGTATGACACTATGACGACGGTATAAAGAATGAAAAAAAAACCACGGTTAGGTGGTATATATTATAATAATAATACAATTATGGATGGACGGACTGCCTGCCGACTGCCGACACAGAGGTAGCCACAGCCGTGAACTACCGCACTGTACACTGGTTGATAAAGAGATAGTAGTATACTCGTAACAACTAGTATGACACTATGACGACGGTATAAAGAAAGAAAAAAAAATACCACGGTTAGGTGGTATATATTATAATAATAATACAATTATGGATGGACGGACTGCCTGCCGACTGCCGACACAGAGGTAGCCACAGCCGTGAACTACCGCACTGTACACTGGTTGATAAAGAGATAGTAGTATACTCGTAACAACTAGTATGACACTATGACGACGGTATAAAGAAAGAAAAAAAAATACCACAGTTAGGTGGTATATATTATAATAATAATACAATTATGGATGGACGGACTGCCTGCCGAGTG
This sequence comes from Pseudophryne corroboree, assembly GCF_028390025.1. Classification (NCBI taxonomy): domain Eukaryota; kingdom Metazoa; phylum Chordata; class Amphibia; order Anura; family Myobatrachidae; genus Pseudophryne; species Pseudophryne corroboree. The sequence goes on from NW_026968608.1 coordinate 41,432, forward strand.
CCGACACAGAGGTAGCCACAGCCGTGAACTACCGCACTGTACACTGGTTGATAAAGAGATAGTAGTATACTCGTAACAACTAGTATGACACTATGACGACGGTATAAAGAATGAAAAAAAAACCACGGTTAGGTGGTATATATTATAATAATAATACAATTATGGATGGACGGACTGCCTGCCGACTGCCGACACAGAGGTAGCCACAGCCGTGAACTACCGCACTGTACACTGGTTGATAAAGAGATAGTAGTATACTCGTAACAACTAGTATGACACTATGACGACGGTATAAAGAATGAAAAAAAAACCACGGTTAGGTGGTATATATTATAATAATAATACAATTATGGATGGACGGACTGCCTGCCGACTGCCGACACAGAGGTAGCCACAGCCGTGAACTACCGCACTGTACACTGGTTGATAAAGAGATAGTAGTATACTCGTAACAACTAGTATGACACTATGACGGTATAAAGAATGAAAAAAAAACCACGGTTAGGTGGTATATATTATAATAATAATACAATTATGGATGGACGGACTGCCTGCCGACTGCCGACACAGAGGTAGCCACAGCCGTGAACTACCGCACTGTACACTGGTTGATAAAGAGATAGTAGTATACTCGTAACAACTAGTATGACACTATGACGACGGTATAAAGAAAGAAAAAAAAATACCACGGTTAGGTGGTATATATTGTAATACAATTATGGATGGACGGACTGCCTGCCGAGTTCCGACTGCCGACACAGAGGTAGCCACAGCCGTGAACTACCGCACTGTACTGTGTCTGCTGCTAATATAGACTGGTTGATAAAGAGATAGTATACAATACATACAACAATATACTACTATACTGGTGGTCAGGCACTGGTCACCACTAGTCACACTGGCAGTGGCACTCCTGCAGCAAAAGTGTGCACTGTTTAATTTTAAATTAATATAATATTATGTACTCCTGGGGGCTCCTGCTATAACAACCTGCAGTGCTCCCCAGTCTCCCCCACAATTATTATAAGCTTTGCCTTTTATACATTGATGTGCAGCACACTGGGCTGAGCTGAGTGCACACAGACTGAGTCACACTGTGTGACTGGCTGCTGCTGTGTATCGTTTTTTTTCAGGCAGAGAACGGATATAGCAGAGAACGGATATATTATATTAAAATAAATAAAAGTTAACTAACAACAACTGCACTGGTCACTGTGGTAAACTCTGTCTGACTCTGCACAATCTCTCTCTCTCTTCTAATCTAATTTCTAATGGAGAGGACGCCAGCCACGTCCTCTCCCTATCAATCTCAATGCACGTGTGAAAATGGCGGCGACGCGCGGCTCCTTATATAGAATCCGAGTCTCGCGAGAATCCGACAGCGTCATGATGACGTTCGGGCGCGCTCGGGTTAACCGAGCAAGGCGGGAGGATCCGAGTCTGCTCGGACCCGTAAAAAAAACATGAAGTTCGTGCGGGTTCGGTTTCAGAGAAACCGAACCCGCTCATCTCTAGTATTAACCCGGAAAAGGCATAAAAAAATGATAAAGCAGCGATAAATGCAAGGTGATAAACGCACCAGCCAATCAGCTCCTAACTGTTCATTTACATATTGGAGCTGATTGGCTGGTGCGTTTATCACCTTGTACTTATCACTGGTTTATCACTTCCTTATGCCTTCTCCAGGTTAATACATCTGCCCCCCAAGTGCTGATAATTGAAATAACATTATTAACATATCGCTCATCTCGGAAAATTATTCACACTTATTTACCAATTACAAAGTTTAAAAGTTTTGCACTCCTGCCAAAATGAAAGGTTCCGCTGCTCCCGATGTCAGGATACAGATTGCACCTGTGTGCTAAACTGATTAGCCTCTTCTTTCTGGAAAACAATGCTCTTCATTCTGGAACAAAATATAGTTCTGCTCCCGATAGCATGCCCAGGAACGCTGCCTGTGCAGCTTTTAACAAACACGCTAAATCATCGTTGAAACCGAAATTACCATAATTCTCATTTATGATCTTTAATTTCTCCCTCTGTAGAACTGAGCGAGCAAGAATTGCAATTAACAGACCATTCTGCAAGACGGAGCAGGACACAGAAATTGCTCTCTGCATTCAAGCTGCAATCAGCACGCTAATAACATTTCCAGCCTCAATTTTACAGCAACACATTGCACCGGCAGAATGGTGGAAAATGGGGAAAGAGAAAAATAAAATCGGTAAGGACAAAAAAAAAAAAAGAAAAAAAAAAAGAAGAGTGACAGAAATGGTTCCTGGATTATTAGAAGCGTTGATCAGCCAGAGCGAAATATATCAAGTTGAGTTTTGGTAAAGGTGTTTATTTCTTACACTGCAAAATACATGATACAGTAGTTAATTTCTTTATTTTAACTGCCACAAGGGACACCAAAGACATTGTTACAAATAAGTGAATACAGATCCAACTAGGACGGTGCATAGTAACGTGTAACCATTACTTATGCAAATACAGTAGTAAAGCACAGCCATTGCTAATAATTCTGATTTCCCAGTCACAAATGAATCATGGTCTGCTGTATTTTGGTTGAAATCTAGCACTTATGAATGCGGTTTAGATCCACACTTCACCGTTTCCTTGACAGGAGTCCCTGTGGATGCTGCATCCCTGTGGATGCAGCCATTATTCCCGGGAATCTTACAGCTAACAACCTGGGCTGTTTGATGTGGCTGATGGATCTATGAGCAGGACCACCAATCAGAAGCCGCAACAATCACACGGACTGTGGCGCCTGATTGGTCCTCCTGCTTATGTCCCCTCTGCCCACCACAGACATATTGAAAGTGGTGAAGTTAAAAAGTTTGCCTGGTTCAGTATTACTAGCTCTAAAACAAGCAGTACAGCAGCTATTTCCATCATGCTATGGTGATAAATGCTGTATACTGCGCTATTTTTTCACCAGGACCGCTGTTATAGCATCTCTCATTAATTATGGCATAATCAGGAACAGTAGGCCTGATTTGGAAGCAAGGCAGAAAAAGCACGTAATTTTTATCTGGAACAAACCATGTCGCCATGCAAGGGGAGGAAATGCATTTACATTTGTTTCTGTGCAGGGTAAATACTGGCTGCTTTTTGCATGTAGCCCAGAAATGTTAGGCAGCTTTATTTTTACATTACAATTTAGATTTCAGCTTGAACGCACCCCACCCAAATCTAACTCTCTCTGCACATGTTACTTCTGCCCCACCTGCACTGCAGCATGGTTGTGCCCAGTTGCTCGCTTCTATGGTTTGATTCCACTTCCAAATAACCCCCCCCCCCCCCCCCAATGTTCTTTGTCCTGTGCCAAAATGCTTTTCCCATGAGTTATATTATGAAAAAAATAAAAAAAAGTAAATTAACTGCATCCCGAAAAATGATTGGAAAGAAAAAAGTTTCAGCCAGCAACAAATTCAAAGTATTTTAATTCTTTGTATGCATTTTATTACTATTTAACTTTATTATATATATATATATATATATATATATATATATATATATATAAAAATTGTAAGCAGAAGTAAAAGCAGAAGTCTGAGTTTTCAGTTCTACGGCACATGCGCGAACAGGTTAGACTTTAAATTATCAGTCACCGGGATAGGTGGTGCTCTATAATGACGTGTCAGTAAACAGATCAGTGAATGAGTAGAGTTCAGGAAAAAGAAAACTATGGGGGTCATTCCGACCAGATTGCTCGCTGCAGTTTCTCGCAGCGATCGGTTCGGAACCGCGCATGCGTCAGCGCCGCAGTGCGCCGGAGCATGGCAGCCATCGTTGCCTAGCGATTGCCTCAGACAGAGGCGGTCGCTGGGCGGGAGGGGGCTGAACGCGGCATTAAGCTGCCATTTAGGGGGCGCGGTCTGGCCAACGCAGGCATGGCCGGACCGTTTGGGGTGGCGGGCCGTGGCGCTACGTGATGTTACACGCAGCTGCTGCAGTCCGGGGAGCGACAAGTAGCTCCCGGCCAGCACGCTAAAGCTGCGCTGGTTGGGAGCTACTCTTGAAGTGCAAAGGCATCGCCGCTGTGCGATGCCTTTGCACTTCTGCAGGGGGAGGCCGGCACTGACATGCGTGGCGGACTAGCCCTGCGCTGGGCGTCTCCCCGCATGTCGGTGTGACTGATCGTAGCTGTGCTAAATATAGCACAGCTACGATCAACTCGGAATGACCCCCTATATCCACTGCGCTGCCAACAGCAGCTAGTATAGGGGTGTCAAACCCTAGATATGTAAAGGTACAAAAGCAAATACTGAACTAGCGCTGTTGCTTATTTCCTTTCTTCAATCAAAATGTAAATGTAAAAATAGATGGATACGGTAATTAGGTCGACATAAGTTTTTCACATTTTTTCTTCATTTTTTTAACTTTTTCATACTTTACGATCCACATGGACTACAATTGGGAACGGTAACCTGGCAAGCGGAGCAAGCCATGCGAGAGGACACGGGTTCCCAGTCACTTTACAAAGAAAACGACACCAAAAACAGTAAAAAAAAGTCATGTCGACCTACTGCATGTTGACCAATAGTGGTCGACCTAATGACCCATACCCGGATAGGATATGTTTAAAATATAACACATTTATTATAAAAACAATAAATTGCTCCAACAGTACTGTCTCTCTATTATCATCACCACCGCTGATAGTAATGCTCCGTCAGTAGGACTCTTATAATCTCACATTAATCTCTCAACCAGTTCATTCAGATGGAATATTACCTACGTAGGATAATTTCTGGCAGTCCCTTGGCAGATGTATCTTTGCCGGGCATAAAGGGTTGCGCTCTTAAATCCAGAAGGTATACATAAACTGGTGTAGAAGGAGAAGAAGCTCAGTCCTAAAAAGTGCAATGGGTCCAAAGCAGGATTACAGTGGATGGTGACTGGAGACAGTTAGGAGTCAACGAGTAGAGTTCCCCTTTACAGTAACTTGGTCTTGTTTTCGGAGAGTCAATACAATAGATGTATGGATCCATAAAAATTCCTCAGCACTAATTTGGTAAAGTGGTGGCATTGACCTCTAAGTGACTGCTCTAACAACGGAGCATGTGTTAAACGTGCAGGAAGAGAAAATCTCTTGGTCAATAAAACGGGACGGGCCGATAAACTCTGGGAAGAAGAAAATTGCTGCAATGACCCAAGCGTATCCAATAATTCAACTTACGTTAAAGTCTTTGCCGTATTCATCACAAACACAATTTCCCCGGCTAGTTAAGATTTGCCGTTATCCACTAACTGTATCGCTTTCTCTTTTTACTCTACAGTAATAACTAGAAATTAATCATATTTGGATGTAACATTTCCATGTGCCAAGATAAACATTTAGCACTGAAATCATGAAGGATCGGTTCAGATATAACTGATAATAAGTCAAATTTATACCTTATCTCGTTTAGCAGATAATTAATCACCTTACATCTGCAACCTGGCCGGGAAGTCAATAGTAGCCTATGTAGCAAAGTTCCCTCTACTCTTATACGGGGGGGGGGGGGGGGGGGGGACAGAACACTCTTCTTTCAGATGGGATACGGTCGTTAGGTCGACACAGCTTAGGTTGACAGTCATTCGGTCGACATGGTCAATAGGTCAAAAGGTCGACATGAGTTTTTCACATTTTGTTTTCCATTTTTTGGATATTTCCATACTTGACGATCCACGTGGACTACGATTAGGAACGGTAACCTGTGCCGAGCGCAGCGGTAGCAGAGCGAGGCACCTTGCCCAAAGCATGGCGAGCCATGCGAGGGGTCACGGTGCACTAATTGGGGTTCCCTGTCACTTTACGAAGAAAACAACACCAAAAAGTCCAAAAACTCACTTCGAGCTTTTCCCGTCGACTTAGTGCATGTTGTCCTAATGCCTATGACGACCTTCAGTGGTTGACCTAATGACTGTTGACCTAAGTTGAGTCGACCCAATGACCCGTACCCCTTCAGATGCTGCTTTTCAGAACCCAACCCCTTTAAAACAATGTGCCTCCTCAGGTGTGGTATGGAAGGTAGATAGTAACTAGGTCGACCACTATTGGTCGACAGTAACTAGGTCGACAGGGTCTCTAGGTCGACATGAGTTTTTTATGTTTTTTTGGTGTCGTTTTCTTCGTAGAGTGACCGGGAACCCCAATTACTTACGGTCGACCAATAGTCGTTGACCTAGATAGTGTCGACCTAGTTACTGTCAACTTAGAGACCGGATCCCGCCTCCTCAGTATAATATCCTAGATCCCAACACATAAACTGCATTGTTACATCACAAAGGAAGAGGGGAGGGTGGCTCGCTACGGGTTCAGTATGATTTACCGACGGACACAATGCCGACGGTCAGACATTGACCGACAGTCAAAATACCGACATTCATTATGCAGACAAGTTCATAATGCCGAAATAGTAAGAATACAGACATCTGAAATGCCAGTATATCAAAATACCGACATGAGTTTTTCTGGGGGGTTTGTGTCTATGTCGACATGGACACAGTCTAAGTGTACCGCTGCGCTCGCCATGCTTCGGGCACACTGTTATATTCCTCCTCCAGGTAAACTATGAAGTATGAACAAGTCTGTTTTGGGGCAAAAATTCCTTAAACGCAAGTCGGCATTTTGACATGTCGGCATTTCAAATGTCAGTATTCTGACTGTCAGCATTTTTGAATGTCGGCATAATGATTGTCAGTATTTTGACCGTGTCGGTATTGTGTCAGTCGGTAAATCAACTGCTACCCTTCGCTACTATCTGAATTTGGCCATTATTTGCAGTACTTGAGGATAATACTCTAAACCATTTGTGTGATACATTGTTATAAAATCTATTATGATTAAACCGATCATATTTTTTTTTTTTTATTCCTTTGAACATTCTCTGTAAAGCGTTGCGGACTGGTAATATTTAAATAAAAATAACGATTATCAGCAGAGACTGTGCATAGGCTGCAAGACGCAATAGCAGATGGCGCACGAACGACGGCCAATTTATTCCGCTGTATGGCACGGTTGGGGTTGTAGTGAGACTTAAAATGACTCCAGAGAAACATGGGAACGTAAACACCTGCAAAATAAAATATTCACAGAACAGATAAAATATTGAGCGTCTAATATTATGTTATATTACTTAGTTCTGTTCAACTGCCTCTAAATAGAATTACTGGCAAACGGTAGATTTGCTGGTTTTCAAGTTCTAAGGAAAGTTTTAAGACTTCAAGATGCGACATTGTTTCACTGGCACTAACGAGGGCAAAATTAATCTTTTCTAATAAGATACTGCTGTTCAGATAGGTCTCAGGCCTCATAACTGCTGAACTGTCATTGCAGCCCCAATACACAGGAGAACCATTCAATGCATCTTAATGATACCAGCTGGGAACGGGTTAATGTCAGTATTTCCCAAGACATACACTTGGAACGCAATCTTTACAAGCCATGCATGGAAGCCTCTAGAAGAGTAAGCAAAATCCAGTATTAGATAATAATGAATAAGTCTATATAACTGAGCTATACATTTAATATTTATGATAGAACATGTTCTATAGCTTTACATTGTAAAAGTTGGTAAATCCTTATTAGGTTTTTGAGGAACACTACAATTGAAGGGTTCAGTATGATTTGCAGATGGACGGGATGCCGGCTGGCAGTTTACAGACGGCGACATTCCGTACATCATAAACTTGACAGCCCCCCCATTTAGCCACCTAAACCTCACTATTTCCCTACCCTAACCCTCACCCTCCCTTCTGGGTATCTCACCCTAACCCACCCCGTTGGTGCTTAACCCAAACCCTCCCTGCTTGGTGCCTAACCCTAACCCTCTCTTCCCTGCTGCCTAAACCTAACCCTCCCCACTTAATGCCTAGCCCTAACCCTCCCTTCCCCGCTGCCTAAACCTAACCCTCCCCACTTAATGCCTAGCCCTAACCCTCCCTTCCCCACTGCCTAAACCTAACCCTCCCCACTTAATGCCTAGCCCTAACCCTCCCTTCCCCGCTGCCTAAACCTAACCCTCCCCACTTAATGCCTAGCCCTAACCCTCCCTTCCCCGCTGCCTAAACCTAACCCTCCCCACTTAATGCCTAGCCCTAACCCTCCCTTCCCCGCGCCTTAATCAAACCCTCCCTGCTTGGTGCCTAACCCTAACCCTCCCTTCCCCACTGCCTTAATCAAACCCTCCCTGCTAGGTGCCTAACCCTAACCCTCCCTTCCCCGCTGCCTAAATCAAACCCTCCCCCACTTAATGCCTAACCCTAACCACACCTTCTAAGTGCCTAACTCTAACCCTCCTTACCCGGTCCCTAACCTTCCCATCCCTGCTCCCTAAACCTAACCCCCACCGCCAGACGCCAGCGCGTCCCGCTGTTTTTTGACAATTGGGATGCTGGCTGTCGGTAACGTGATGTCTGCATCTCAATCGCCATTGGTATGTGGACGCCGGCATTGCATCCTCCCTTGGGATCCCGGCAGTCAATATACCAACGCCGATTGAGATGCAGACATCATGTTAGCGACATTCGGCATCCCGATTGCCAAGAAACAGCTAACTGCTTCCCCAATTGAAGAACCCACTGAAAATATTTTGCCATGTGCTTGCAGCGTCATTTAGTTGCCCCTAGGATTGCTCTATAAAAGGTTAATGCACATCCACTTTTTGTCCTATAGGTCACAAAAGCAGGTTACAAATAATTTTCTTATTGAACAAATGTTCATAATGTAGATATTGATTGTCTTTTGTAAAAAAAATTTTTTCCTACATTCTGTTGCAATATATTGATGGGAGATAAAATTTTTTTTTTAAAGTTTTGGAGTTTTCTCTCCATTCTCGCATGGCCTCTGAGTGGATCTACTCATTTGGTGCTCACTGGCCGATGATTGGGCTCCTCCATTTTTGGGTATTTGTGGTACTTCGTGTACTATTCATTACTTAATACCCCCCCCCCCTTCCCACACACACCCCCATTTTCCTTTCTGTACCCACTCTCCGTATTTAATGTGCTTGTTTATAAAGTTTTCTTTAAAAAAAAAAAAAAACAGGCACAACTTTATTAACAAGGCTGGAGGCCAATGTGGATGTTAAATTGTTTCCCGTAAACTACTCTTGGTAGTATTAGCCTAAAGCTGGCCGTGCACCTAAAGATTCTTTCCAGCCATCCATTGAGTTGGCTGCTTGGAACAAAAATATGACCGTTTATGGGAGCAAATGACAATCATTTGCTCCCAAACACTGGTTGAAAATGGTTGTTCAGACTGTCACGAACCCAGCCAGATCCAATCTGAAGTTGCTGTTAGTAATTATTGATTACATCAGCACTCACAGTAAATACACCACTGAGCTGCCACCAAGGAGGAGGGATCTGGAGTCCTTGCTTTCTCCTGACAAATACTTTAGCACAATTACACATAGATAGCATTGACCTTCATAACGCCTACAGACGTATAGGTTCATGTAAAGAACTGCAGATACCACGCCAAGATTACTTTTTTTAATCTATGAACAAATTACATCCAATGCTTAAACAAAAAGTTGCAAAAAGGTTAGAAGTAGGACACACAATTATATAGAATTGTGCGTATTATATAACACACCACAGTGTTACAAGTCCACTAGTTCTCCTCACCTTCCCGTTTCTCAGTTTCATTTTGCTGTCAAACTAAAATTGAAAAACAAATCTCCTACTTTTGGTCTCTTGAGTTTGATATGCCAAATAAAGTTGCATCGCTGTTGTTTTCTTTATGGGCAGGAATGTATATTCAGTCCTCATTTTTGGCTTTGACCAATACGAACCAATAACTTGGTCAGAGGTTCAGTGGTCACAACAGCCCGGTTTGACACAACTTATCCTGAGGGCACAGAATCTAACACCGTGGAGGTGTTCTCCAATGACCCCTTCAAGAGGATATGGACCTCTCTTCCATGAAAGTCATGGCGTCCAGGCAAATACTAGATGTGACTGAAAGTTTTGGGACTCACACACAATATGCACTACATTTATATCAGGTGTGTTGACCTCTACTTCATTTTACTGAAGTGCACCCATAACCTGCACAAAATGGAGGCAGCCATTTTGTAGACAAATGCAATATCATTTGCAGTTCATCAACTCAGCAGGAACCAGTGAGGTCACAGCAACGGCCATTTTGTGTGGACTGAAGCAGTCTGCGAATCCATAGAAACTACTGCTCCAGAAATATGATTTGTAGTAAGTAGATGATATTTTTATGATTTTTATTTAGTTAGGCCATAAAATGGCTGCCTTCTCCTTGAATACGTTTTGGGCTCTCTTTAAGATGGTTGTACCCTCATGTTGAAAAACACATATGCTAAAGGACTCTACAGTCCATTTAAAAGCAACAAAGGGTCATTACCATTGTTGTACAGAAAAAAAATGAAAAAAGTAATAAAAATTATAATTTTGCAGCTTGAGGTCTTTGTGATTAAAGTGCTTTGAAGGGCTTTCTGCAGACCGTAAATGCAACAGTGACACCTGCTGATAATAGAGAAGAAAGTAGACCTCAAACTCTATTAAAAATTGAAGAAAGGCGTAATATTATAATCAGGACTGAACTTTGTCTAATGAAATAAATTGCAAGTGCTCATATTTTACATTTCACACAATATGAAAAATAAAACCATGTTTTGGTTAATGACATCTCTTCAACTAAAGCAACGCTCAATTTAGATCAGTATAAAATGTACTTCAAATGACAATCTTCTTCCAACGCATAAGCCTCCAAAATAGAATACACATAATTCAGAATAATTTTCATTCATGGCAGCGTTTTTCAACTGCTGTCCCGTCCGCTCATACAGCTTACCCCTCACTGCTCCGTGCTGTTGACTGCATAAACTCCCGCCGCTGAGGCAGGTAGAAGAAAGCTGAACTTCACATCTACTGAATCACTGGTAGGAGCCAGTGTATTTTTAAAAAAACTTTATTGCTGTGGGGTCCAATGTGTGGAATTACTGTGGTGGACAGTGTGTTTAGTTACTGTGGGGGCCAGTGCAATTGTTTAAATGACTGTGGGGGTCAAATGTGTGTGCGTTTTTCCCTTTGGGGGCCAATATAGGTTTATTTCCCCATGTGTGCTTTTTTCCCATGCTGTATTGATGGCGGTGTGCAGAGAACTAAATAAGGTTGAAAAACACTGTTCTATGGCCTCACGCAACAATTCCAAGCCCTTTGACCAGACCATGCCAAAATCTAAATGTGCGAATTTGCATACACCGTAGTAACGATCACTTATGAAAACTGTTCATTTTAATTTATACATATAGAACCTCAAATGAGTTATTTCATGGACAAAAACTTAACCCAACCTATGTTCGCGTTTAAAAAATAAAAATAAACACTATGCACGCATTCACGTAGTATATATTTATTATTTATTAGCAGTTTCAACTGGACACAATTAGAAGACAAAACTGGGTAATAATAACTAGGAAGGTCAATCCCGGGACATTTTTTCAATCCCGGCTATCAGGATTGAAAAATGGTCAATCCCAGGATACACGGGATTGGCTTTTCCCTACGTGTCGGCCCCCTTGCCCTGCCCCGCACCCACCCACCCACATAACTAATCATACACCGTAGGCGGGTGGGTGGGAGATATCCGTCTCTCTCGGCGGTCAGCGGACGGTGCAGAGTGAACTGTTGCGCTGCACCAGGGAGCTGGGCAATGTCTGAGGATGCTCAACGCTGATCCCTCAATCCCCGGGATTGGAGATTCCAATCCCGGCCGTTTTTGGACCTAAATCCCAGGACCCTGCCGATCCCGGGATTGGCCTCCCTAGTAATAATAAACAGTGATAGAGGTAGGAGGGCCCTGCTTGCAAGCTTACAATATATCAATTAGAACGATTGCATCATGCCTTATGTCACTATGATAAACAACAGTATTCCATACAGAGAAGGGTCAACAGAACTTCATAGATTTGACTACCTAGGTAACATATATGCTGTACACAAAATCAATACACAGGGTTTGACAAGTCCGGTCACTGCAGGTTCGGATAAGATATACTGAAGAATTACTATATGACAGAGGTAGGTCAAACCTCACGGCCGAGGGCTGGCTTGAGCGAGTCGTATGTACCCTGACTGCCAACTAAGTTGTGGTGGGTGTGTGTTTTGATTAGAGATTACTGTATATTAGCTGATATTTCATGGTTCAAGTCCCCTTGACTGGTGATTTTTCCCCACCTTTATTTTTGGGTTATTTTCAACTTTTTTTCTGCAGGAAATTAATGGCAGAACATCAGCCCAAATGTATTACTTTGATTTTTGGTACAATCAATCACTTTTGTTGGCTGGTTAATTGGCTATACCACCCTAACTGGGGCTTCATCATCCTCCTACAGGATGGGTAGTCCAGAAATTACGGAAGGTTCAGTACATGAGACATTGTATATCATGACAGACGATCCACTTGGTGATCGCTTATGACAGAGCTACCTAGGGTCTCTCTAGTATAGCATCCAAGTAGCACTCAACCTGTAGCTGTTGCTATACTGTACTTCAACAGTAGTGATATAGTTGGAGATCTTTGTGTCACTGTATCAAAATGGAGTTTTGATGAATATTTACAAAGTTCCTGTGACTGCTTTAAAGACGTCTCATTCTACCAATCCCAAGACCTCAAACTTCTGTGATCCAATAGCAAAGTGCTCTAAAGTACGTCACACAATGATGCAGTTAGTCACCAGTATATGAAAAGGCTGAGGGAGAGGTCTTAAATACCAAAGGTATTCGGGCGCTATGAGGCGAGGTGCTTCGCTAAGCAGCAGCCAGTATATAGAGGGAAGTCACTCCCAATGTACAATAAGAAAAAAAATAGAGGGGAAGGCTGCGCTCCAAGAGGAAAGAACAATAATTTGAAAATGCAGTAAAACCCCCATGTTCGGGGGTTTTACCGCATTTTTCGTTTAGTACATCCCGCCCAGAGAGAGAAAGTATCAGCCAATCAGCTTCTAACTGCCGTGTTACGGGCTCTGCTCGAAAAATGACAGTTAGAAGCTGATTGGTTGGTAATTGATCTCTCTCCACTTTATCTCTGTTTAAGCTTTGATAAATCTTCCCCTGAATATTGGGTTGGCCCACAGAATAGCTGCCTCGCGTAAGTTCCAGGCAGAGGCGGATTGGCCATAGGGTTTACAGGAAAGATTCCCGGTGGGCCGACGCACCCGTGGGGCCTGTTTTGTTTGAGGACATGTAGTCCTTTTTATGGACATAATGAAGATGCAAAATAATTTGCATATATGAAAATGACTTTGCCACTTAGCCTGTGATTGCAGATGATCTAGTGTATGCTCTGTCTGCCTGCTTGGCTGACATATAAGATTGAGTGAATAGTGATTGGGATACGTTTGGTGTAATAAGCAAGAAAATATATCTTTCTAAAGAATTATATAGTTTCCTAAATTCTGAAGGTGTATCATATAATGTGCTCATAATATTTTATTTTATTTCTTTTTAACTTCCCCCTTGATGCTAGACATGCCCACTATCTGGAAAGTCTTGGGGGGGGGGAGGGTGCTGCTGCCATGGCCCATGGCTAGACCTTACACCTCTGGTGCTGCCCATGTGGGGCCACTAGTACAAATTTTTCCAGGGCCGCTTTTTGTTCCCAATCCGCCCCTGGTTCCAGGTATGTTTAATGATCTCTTAATTATTCAAAAAGACTATAAAGGAGCCTGTCACAGTATCACACTGTACTTATACAGTCAGTGCTGTAGAGTAGACAGGAGGATGAGAGTCAGCGACACAACCTCAATCAGAGAGAACCGCGAGTCAGGGAGATGCGTAGACAGAATGATGTTTAGCGGCAGAGGAAATGGATGTAAGTGCCTCAGTGGAGGGAACAAGAGAAAATTTCATCAAATATCTCTGTCAACGTGTTCAGAGAAAATCATTATATTTATATGAGAAAGAAAACAGCCCTCTATCTTCCCAGTGACATCATAGCGGAGGGCTATCATTTCTGCCCCAGTACTCCCAGCTCTCAGACACCTAACAGCTAATCAACAGTTTTTGTTGCTGAAACATCACAGCGTTAAAGGTTATTAAAAGATCACAGAGATAAATGTACGTGGGGTTGGGGGGGTGGTGGTAGCAAGAATTACAATTTTGTTAAGATGTTACATGTACATAGTTGTGAAATAAACAGGATACAATTGTAAAATGTTTAGAAAATGAATTAACACAATATATCACACTTCTTCCGTGTAGCACATTTGTCATCTACTTTAGTACACTTTCATTTGTGGGTGCGGCAATTATAAACACATTGGATTTATTTAACTTTGATTCATATTAAAAGGTGCTTTTAAGACTACAATCTTTTTCCATCAGTTTAATTGCAGACTAATTACTGCTCTACCAGTCTGTGGCTTTCTGCTGCCTCCATTCCCCTCCTCACATCATGTCACTGCCCCTGTCACATGCAGCCCTGTCCTCACTGACACATCACTCATCCCCTGATATATTCTGTGCTGCTGGGGACCCTGCTCCTCCCACTATATAACTCTCAGTCTGTGGCTTTCTGCTGCCTCCATTCCCCTCCTCACATCATGTCACTGCCCCTGTCACATGCAGCCCTGTCCTCACTGACACATCACTCATCTCCTGATATACTCTGTGCTGCTGGGGACACTGCTCCTTCCACTATATAACTGTCAGTCTGTGGCTTCCTGCTGCCTCCATTCCCCTCCTCACATCATGTCACTGCCCCTGTCACATGCAGCCCTGTCCTCACTGTCACATAACTCATCTCATACCTCCCAACATTCTGTGGGCTGAAAGAGGGACTCCTGCGCGTGCGCCCGAAAAGGGTGTGTGACCTAACCAAAAGGGGGCGTGACCTCGCGGCACTGCCGCGATCGCGAGTCACGCCCCCATTTTTAATCACCAAAGGGGACATGACCAGCGCTCTGTGAGCCGCTGGCATGCCCCTGGCATGCCCCCTCTCCCTGTCTTCACTGAATTCACCGCTGAGCAGCGATGACAGGAGCCTCCCAACTTCCCCTTCCACACCGTGGGACACTGCGGCCCGCAGGAAGAACAGCGGGATAGTCCCTAAAAAACGGGACTGTCCCGCGAAAATCGGGACAGTTGGGAGGTATGCTCATCTCCTGATATACTCTGTGCTGCTGGGGACCCTGCTCCTCCCACTATATAACTCTCAGTCTGTGGCTTCCTGCTGCCTCCACTCCCCTCCTCACATCATGTCACTGCCCCTGTCACATGCAGCCCTGTCCTCACTGACACATCACTCCTCTCC
This sequence comes from Pseudophryne corroboree, assembly GCF_028390025.1. Taxonomy (NCBI): domain Eukaryota; kingdom Metazoa; phylum Chordata; class Amphibia; order Anura; family Myobatrachidae; genus Pseudophryne; species Pseudophryne corroboree. The sequence continues at coordinate 56,715 of NW_026968608.1, forward strand.
TGATATACTCTGTGCTGCTGGGGACCCTGCTCCTCCCACTATATAACTCTCAGTCTGTGGCTTCCTGCTGCCTCCATCCCCCTCCACACATCATGTCACTGCCCTTGTCACATGCAGCCCTGTCCTCACTGACACATCACTCATCTCCTGATATACTCTGTGCTGCTGGGGACCCTGCTCCTCCCACTATATAACTCTCAGTCTGTGGCTTCCTGCTGCCTCCATTCCCCTCCTCACATCATGTCACTGCCCCTGTCACATGCAGCCCTGTCCTCACTGACACATCACTCATCTCCTGATATACTCTGTGCTGCTGGGGACCCTGCTCCTCCCACTATATAACTCTCAGTCTGTGGCTTCCTGCTGCCTCCATTCTCCTCCTCACATCATGTCACTGCCCCTATCACATGCAGCCCTGTCCTCACTGACACATCACTTATCTCCTGATATACTCTGTGCTGCTGGAGACCCTGCTCCTCCCACTATATAACTCTCAGTCTGTGACTTCCTGCTGCCTCCATTCCCCTCCTCACATCATGTCACTGCCCTTGTCACATGCAGCCCTGTCCTCACTGACACATCACTCATCTCCTGATATACTCTGTGCTGCTGGGGACCCTGCTCCTCCCATTATATAACTCTCAGTCTGTGGCTTCCTGCTGCCTCCATCCCCCTCCACACATCATGTCACTGCCCTTGTCACATGCAGCCCTTGCCTAGCACATTGGATCCGTCAATACTGCCCTAAAATCAATACACTCCTATACTAATAAATAAATAAATACATAAAAAATATATCAATAAATAAAGATGATACTGTATAACCGGATACAGGTTCTCACCATTTGCTACTTTGCAGATTGATTTTCTGAAAAACAAACCATTGTCCCGAAATGTTGAACTTGGCAGCCAAACAAACTGGGAGAGATTAGTTTCTAGTAGCGACGTTCAGTTCCCAGACACACTTATGTGCCCAGTGATTGTGAAAATTAATTATTATAATGCTAATGGGATTTAATGAAAAAGTAATAGTCCAATAGAACTTCTGTTTTATAATGTATTTAAGTTGAAAAAACCCTGAAACATAATTTATATAACAGCTTTTCTCGTGTGATTTCTGTATAACACAGCATGTTGTTCCTCGCTGGCTGCAGAAATTACCACCAATAAATCTGCGGTATCACTGTATTATAATTAGTGATGTGCACCGGAAATTTTTCGGGTTTTGTGTTTTGGTTTTGGATTCGGTTCCGCGGCCGTGTTTTGGATTCGGATGCGTTTTGGCAAAACCTCCCTGAAAATTTTTTGTCGGATTCGGGTGTTTTTTTTTTTTACAAAAAACCCTCAAAAAGAGCTTAAATCATAGAATTTGGGGGTCATTTTGATCCCATAGTATTATTAACCTCAATAACCATAATTTCCACTCATTTTCAGTCTATTCTGAACACCTCACACCTCACAATATTATTTTTAGTCCTAAAATTTGCACCGAGGTCGCTGGATGACTAAGCTAAGCGACCCAAGTGGCCGGCACAAACACCTGGCCCATCTAGGAGTGGCACTGCAGTGTCAGACAGGATGGCAGATTTAAAAAATAGTCCCCAAATAGCACATGATGCAAAGAAAAATGAAAGAAAAGAGAGGTGCACCAAGGTCGCTGGATGGCTAAGCTAAGCGACACAAGTGGCCGACACAAACACCTGGCCCATCTAGGAGTGGCACTGCAGTGTCAGACAGGATGGCACTTAAAAAATAGTCCCCAAACAGCACATGATGCAAAGAAAAATGAAAGAAAAGAGAGGTGCAAGATGGAATTGTCCTTGGGCCCTCCCACCCACCCTTATGTTGTATAAACAGGACATGCACACTTTAACAAACCCATCATTTCAGCGACAGGGTCTGCCACACGACTGTGACTGAAATGACTGGTTGGTTTGGGCCCCCACAAAAAAAAGAAGCAATCAATCTCTCCTTGCACAAACTGGCTCTACAGAGGCAAGATGTCCACCTCCTCCTCATCGTCCGATTCCTCACCCCTTTAACTGTGTACATCCCCCTCCTCACAGATTATTAATTCGTCCCCACTGGAATCCACCATCTCAGGTCCCTGTGTACTTTCTGGAGGCAATTGCTGGTGAATGTCTCCACGGAGGAATTGATTATAATTCATTTTGCAGAACATCATCTTCTCCACATTTACTGAAACTAACCTCGTACGCCGATTGCTGACAAGGTGAGCGGCTGCCCAAAACACTCTTTCGGAGTACACACTGGAGGGGGGGGAAACTTAGGTAAAATAAAGCCAGTTTGTGCAAGGGCCTCCAAGTTGCCTCTTTTTCCTGCCAGTATACGTACGGACTGTCTGACGTGCCTACTTGGATGCGGTCACTCATATAATCCTCCACCATTCTTTCAATGGTGACAGAATCATATGCAGTGAAAGTAGACGACATGTCAGTAATCGTTGGCAGGTCCTTCAGTCCGGACCAGATGTCAGCACTCGCTCCAGACTGCCCTGCATCACCGCCAGCGGGTGGGCTCGGAATTCTTAGCCTTTTCCTCGCACCCCCAGTTGCGGGAGAATGTGAAGGAGGAGCTGTTGACGGGTCACGTTCCGCTTGACTTGACCATTTTCTCACCAGCAGGTCTCTGAACCTCTGCAGACTTGTGTCTGCCGGAAAGAGAGAGACAATGTAGGTTTTAAATCTAGGATTGAGCACGGTGGCCAAAATGTAGTGCTCTGATTTCAACAGATTGACCACCCGAGAATCCTGGTTAAGCGAATTAAGGGCTCCATCCACAAGTCCCACATGCCTAGCGGAATCGCTCTGTTTTAGCTCCTCCTTCAATGTCTCCAGCTTCTTCTGCAAAAGCCTGATGAGGGGAATGACCTGACTCAGGCTGGCAGTGTCTGAACTGCCACGGGTGGCAAGTTCAAAGGGTTGCAGAACCTTGCACAACGTTGAAATCATTATCCACTGCGCTTGAGACGGGTGCATTTCCCCCTCCTTTGCCTATATCGTAGGCAGATGTATAGGCTTGAATGGCCTTTTGCTGCTCCTCCATCCTCTGAAGCATATAGAGGGTTGAATTCCACCTCGTTACCACCTCTTGCTTCAGATGATGGCAGGGCAGGTTCAGGACTGTTTGCTGGTGCTCCAGTCTTCGGCACGCGGTGGCTGAATGCCGAAAGAGGCCTGCAATTCTTTGGCCTCCGACAGCATCTCTTGCATGCCCCTGTCGTTTTTTAAATAATTCTGCACCACCAAATTCAATGTATGTGCAAAATATGGGACGTGCTGGAATTTGCCCACATGTAATGCATGCACAATATTGGTGGCGATGTCCGATGTCACAAACCCCCAGGAGAGTCCAATTGGGGTAAGCCATTCTGCGATGATGTTCCTCAGTTTCCGTAAGAGTTTGTCAGCTGTTTCTCTCTTATGGAAAGCGGTGATACAAAGCGTAGCCTGCCTAGGAACGAGTTAGCGTTTGCGAGATGCTGCTACTGGTACCGCCGCTGCTGTTCTTGCTGCGGGAGGCAATACATCTACCCAGTGGGCTGTCACAGTCATATAGTCCTGAGTCTGCCCTGCTCCACTTGTCCACATGTCCGTGGTTAAGTGGACATTGGGTTCAACTGCATTTTTTAGGATACTGGTGACTCTTTTTCTGACGTCTGTGTACATTTTCGGTATCGCCTGCCTAGAGAAATGGAACCTAGATGGTATTTGGTACCGTGGACACAGTACGTCAATCAATTCTCTAGTTCCCTGTGAATTAACGGTGGATACCGGAAACACGTTTCTCACCACCCAGGCTGCCAAGGCCTGAGTTATCCGCTTTGCAGCAGGATGACTGCTGTAATATTTCATCTTCCTCGCAAAGGACTGTTGGACAGTCAATTGCTTACTGGAAGTAGTACAAGTGGTCTTCCAACTTCCCCTCTGAGATGACGATCGACTCCCAGCAGCAACAACAGCAGCGCCAGCAGCAGTAGGCGTTACACTCAAGGATGCATCGGAGGAATCCCAGGCAGGAGAGGACTCGTCAGACTTGACAGTGACATGGCCTGCAGGACTATTGGCTTTCCTGTCTAAGGAGGAAATTGACACTGAGGGAGTTGGTGGTGTGGTTTGCAGGAGCTTGGTTACAAGAGGAAGGGATTTAGTTGTCAGTGGACTGCTTCCGCTGTCACCCAAAGTTTTCAAACTTGTCACTGACTTCTGATGAATGCGGTCCAGGTGACGTATAAGGGAGGATGTTCCTAGGTGGTTAACGTCCTTACCCCTACTTATTACAGCTTGACAAAGGCAACACACGGCTTGACACCAGTTGTCCGCATTTCTGTTGAAATAATTCCACACCGAAGAGGTGATTTTGTTTGTATTTTGACCAGGCATGTCAATGGCCATATTCGTCCCATGGACAACAGGTGTCTCCCCGGGTGCCTGACTTAAACAAACCACCTCACCATCAGAATCCTCCTTGTCAATTTCCTCCCCAGCGCCAGCAACACCCATATCCTCATCCTGGTGTACTTCAACAGTGACATCTTCAATTTGACTATCAGGAACTGGACTGCGGGTGCTCCTTCCAGCACTTGCAGGGGGCGTGCAAATGGTGGAAGGCGCCACCTCTTCCCATCCAGTGTTGGGAAGGTCAGGCATCGCAACCGACACAATTGGACTCTCCTTGGGGATTTGTGATTTAGAGGAACGCACAGTTCTTTGCTGTGCTTTTGCCATCTTAACTCTTAAGTTTTCTAGCAGGAGGATGAGTGCTTCCATCCTCATGTGAAGCTGAACCACTAGCCATGAACATAGGCCAAGGCCTCAGCCGTTCCTTGCCACTCAGTGTCGTAAATGGCACATTGGCAAGTTTACGCTTCTCCTCAGACGATTTTGATTTAGATTTTTGGGTCATTTTACTGAGCTTTATTTTTTTTTATTTTACATGCTCTCTACTATGACATTGGGCATCGGCTTTGGCAGACGACGTTGATGGCATTTCATCGTCTCGGCCATGACTAGTGGCAGCAGCTTCAGCACGAGGTGGAAGTGGATCTTGATCTTTCCCTATTTTACCCTCCACATTTTTGTTCTCCATTTCTTAATGTGTGGAATTATATGCCAGTAATATATCAATAGCAATGGTCTACTACTATATATACTGCGCACAACTGAAATGCACCACAGGTATGGATGGATAGTATACTTGACAACACAGAGGTAGGTAGAGCAGTGGCCTAGTGTACCGTACTGCTATATATTATATACTGGTGGTCAGCAAACTGTGCAAAACTGAAATGCACCACAGGTATGGATGGGATAGTATACTTGACGACACAGAGGTAGAGCAGTGGACTACTGTACCGTACTGCTATATATATATATATATATATATATATATATAGTTATACTGGTGGTCAGCAAAATTCTGCACTGTCCTCCTACTATATACTACAATGCAGCACAGATATGGAGCGTTTTTCAGGCAGAGAACGTATAATACTGGGGGTCACTGGTCAGCAAAACTCTGCACTGTACTCCTCCTATATAATACTGCTGGTCCCCAGTCCCCACAATAAAGCAGTGTGAGCACAGATATATGCAGCACACTGAGCACAGATATGGAGCGTTTTTCAGGCAGAGAACGTATAATACTGGTGGTCACTGGTCAGCAAAACTCTGCACTGTACTCCTCCTATATAATACTGCTGGTCCCCAGTCCCCACAATAAAGCAGTGTGAGCACAGATATATGCAGCACACTGAGCACAGATATGGAGCGTTTTTCAGGCAGAGAACGTATAATACTGGGGGTCACTGGTCAGCAAAACTCTGCACTGTACTCCTCCTATATAATACTGCTGGTCCTCAGTCCCCACAATAAAGCAGTGTGAGCACAGATATATGCAGCACACTGAGCACAGATATGGAGCGTTTTTCAGGCAGAGAACGTATAATACTGGTGGTCACTGGTCAGCAAAACTCTGCACTGTACTCCTCCTATTTAATACTGCTGGTCCCCAGTCCCCACAATAAAGCAGTGTGAGCACAGATATATGCAGCACACTGAGCACAGATATGGAGCGTTTTTCAGGCAGAGAACGTATAATACTGGTGGTCACTGGTCAGCAAAACTCTGCACTGTACTCCTCCTATATAATACTGCTGGTCCCCAGTCCCCACATTAAAGCAATTAGCACACTGAGCACAGATATTTGCAGCACACTGAGCACAGATATTTGCAGCACACTGAACATAGAAACTGAGAGGACGCCAGCCACGTCCTCTGACGATCATCTCCAATGCACAAGTGAAAAATGGCGGTGACGCGTGGCTCCTTATATAGAATACGAATCTCGCGAGAATCTGACCGCGGGATGATGACGTTCGGGCGCGCTCGGGTTAACCGAGCAAGGCGGGAGGATCCGAGTTGCTCGGACCCGTGCAAAAAAAAGTGAAGTTCAGGCGGGTTCGGATCCCGAGGATCCGAACTGGCTCATCACTAATTGTAATGCGCCTCCAGGATTAAATGGCCAGGTGCTATAGCTCTAATAACCCATCCCTTATGCTCTTCCTGTAGGAAGCCAGCTCCCTGCCTCGTCAGCCCCTAGCCGGCTTCTACTGGCTGCAGCCGAAGCAGTCAGTAAAAGCCGGGGGCTTGAGCATGTGCAGTCGTACCGTCGCGTCCGCGCTGGTCCTGGCATCATTTTGCTGGTGCTTGGACCCGGAGCTACCTGTCTCCTCTCTGGGCAGCCCTAGGTGAAGTACGTGGGAACCGCAGCTGGTCCCCTCCACAAGTCTAGCCTGCTCTGCCCATCACCCCTTTCGCTGCCCTGTGCCCTCATCCAAGGTCCATCCTCCCCACCCTCTGCCCCTCCATTAAGAACTAGCCATTCCTGTTCTGTGCCCCCAATTAAGGTCCAGCCTTTTCATTCCTGTGCCCCCCAACCAAGGGTCAGCCTCCTCTGCCCACCTTAAGATTCAGCCTTCCCTACCCTGTGCCACCCCCCACCACGTCTACCATCCCTGTGTCACCAATAGGGCCAGACCTCCCGCTCCTGCATCCCCCTGTGGTCCTGTCTTGCCTGTCCTGTGACCCTCCAGTTTCGGTCCTCCTATATCCAGACATCACTGGTATCTCATATATTGCCCCCGCCACCCACCTTTCCCCTGTGCCCTTCGCAAACCACTTTTCCACTTGCCCTGCCCCGCATCCTGCCTCATAACTAAATATTTATTACGAATTCCCCCCCCCCCCCCCCCACACAGCCCAAACTACTAAAAATGGAAGAAAAAAAAAATGGTTTTGATGCACCACTCCTGCTGTAGCTCCACCCACCTTTTATGGGGGGAGGGGCTATTTAGTCCCAGGCCCCATAATTTCTGTTGGCAGCCCTGCTGCATAGTACTAGTGAGATGGGACATCAAACGCTTCCTAGAACCACCTTATTTACTGTTTTCTGCAACTGATCTGAAGAAATAACTGAGCGCCATCAACACCTTACAGTTTATATTAAGTCCTTTGATTGACAGAAATATATTGGACAGTCACGCTTTCACCGAATTGCGATGCCGGTGGACTATTAATGAGGAGTCTGAAGTTAGCTGACAGTAATTTAAAAAATAAAATGAAAAAAATTCACAATTTAATTTGATTAAAACGTAATTACACACACACACACACACACACACACACACACACACACACACACACACACACACACACACACACACACACACACACACACACAAAAACCCATCAGCATGGGAAGATGCTTTTCAGAAGGATGATTTGTCAGGAAAAAAATAAATAAAAATGATTTAGGCAGAGATTTATCAAAGCTTGGAGAGAGATGGAGTGGAGAGAGATCAATTACCACCCAATCAGCACCTAACTGCCAAGCTATGGGTTGTGTTTGAAAAAGTACAGTTAGGAGCTGATGGGTTAGTACTTTTGGGCAGATGTATGAAGCAGTGATAAGAGTGGAGAAGTGAGCCAGGGGAGAAGAGTTGCCATTTAGCCCTGCCCCCTCAACACACACTTGCGAATACCAGCATTATCTCCTGGGCGGGAGATCTGCCTACTCTTCTGGGGGTGCGGGCCGCTACCCGAAAAAATCATGAGTCTCCCGCAATTTCCGGGAGTGTAGGCAGGCATGGTAAAAAGCCATATACAGTACACGACTGCACCAACATACTATAAATCTCTGTCTTCTTCAACAGAATATCTCCCAAGTCATCCCCCGTCGCTCTGCGCAAGATCTGCGCCGCTCATCCACACTCACTACCTGCTCCCACGTAATACAGCTGAGGCCCATTTACTAACAGTGTAAATTTACAGAAATCCAAATCAACCAATCAGGTTTTAGTTTACAACCAGCACAAGGGGAAAGATAATTGCTGATTGGCTGCTACAGTATTGGTAACTTCCTGTTTTACCTTTTGTTGTGTGTTAGTAAATTACAGTAACTTCTAAAAGTTGGCATCAAGTTAAAATTGTATATACTGGTGTTTGTTAGAAGTCTAGATCTAGTGACAATAAAAGCAATCCTGCGCCACGTAGATCCGTGTTCCACATACCGTGAACAGCTGATAAAATAAAGATCAGTCCAGCAAAAAAAAAAAGTGGTGTCAGCGTGCTCTGACCATTTACCAATCACTGATGGCCCAAAAACATACAATGCTGCATTTGTGGTCCGCGGAATGGATACCATTTGGCTGATTGCACAGAAATTGTCAGATCCAGCTTAATTGCACGCTCAGAAGTAAACGTGGTCCTCTGCTTACATTCAGGATTGGCCGCTGCTATATGGCCCCACCATTCCACCCATGGTCCACCTTCTTGTGAATAAAACCAATGTCATTATCAATGCTTAATTGGACCAACCATTGGTGCGGGAGATTCAACTGAAGTCACACGTACGCTCACCTCTGTATGGGACGCAATGTCACTTACATGCCCTCATTCTACTTATATATGGGGGGGGGGGGGATTCAAATATTTGAAAAGTTGGTTGGGTGTCTGTTTTTGACTTTTCAAACAATTGAATAGCTCCTTATATGGGGATGTATAGATCCTCAAAGTTCACTGGCCTCGGACACTTGTGCTATGCAAAAAATAAAATACAAGATCCGTTCACAAACTGGACTTGCATTAAACCCTGATTAGCGCCCTATGAGAGCATTTATTAATGATCCCTGTTTTTACAATCACTCAAGTTGCAGCATATAGAGGGGTATATAGTTAGTGCTGGGCATACACAGTCATATAAAAAGCTTTTTAAATCGGACATCCTGACTCCCATCAGATATCATGGGAATACACTCCGAGATCTCTCTCAGTGCATAGCACCTGATATCTGGGTTCTTCCCCAAGTGAGGAGACATTTTCCCAGGGAAATGTTGGGCGGTTGACCATGGCAGCTCATACGTATACTTCCCGATGCAGCCAACTTACAACTTTAAAAATATTGCATTGGATGCATGTGCTGGACGATCGCCATGCTTGACCTATCGATAGTTCCGGACCGGTTGCACGCTCACACAGTACAATTATCAGGGCGATCCCACAATATTAAGTGGACTGCCCAGATAATCGTGTAATCTATGCCTAGCCTTACTTTTGAGTAACACTTGAAATTGGTACATTTTTGCCAATTTTAAATCCTTCTATACCTGCTGTATGATTGTAGGAACTACTGTAGATATACTGCTTCTTCAGCAACGTTAGATGTACAACGAAAGTTCTAAAACATATTATTGAGATCAAAAGGGAAGTGGTAGGAATTAAATTACTGTGTTCCCAGCCCTGTCCCAGATTCTTCTCAGAGCCGTACTAAGCTTTTTCCTATATTACAGCTGAACTTTCTGGATTTTTAGATTTCCTCTGCCTTCGTTAAATGTGTTAAAACTCGGAAGATAAATTATATTCTTCTGTTGTAAAGTCGTGTTGGTAATTGGCAGAAGACAAATCATAACCTCACATTACGTTCCCGCAGATTCGGGCGGCAGAATTATCACCTGAGTGACAACATGAGCCAATGGAATGGATTTCATAAAAAAAAAAAAAAAAATGAAATATCGCCGCACACTTTTAAAAGCAGGAAAACAATAAAATTTAAACTCAAGGCGTCAGTCGGAAAGGAGAATGAAGGCGTCAGAACTCGGCGCGGCACAAGCCACATACAAGGACGTTGGAACGCTTTCAAATGGAAATGCAACATAGTCTTCTATTCAAAATTGAAAAACGACGACTAGGCAAGTCTATCCCTGAATTTACATAGCTAATGACACCATTATTCTTATTCCACCGCCTGCCTGAACTGTAATCCTAACAGCAGGGGGCGGGGTCACACTGTGATGACACCACAAAACTCTACATAAAATAGTGGGGGATAGTTATGTAACTTATTGCTGACGATCGACAAAGGTTTGCTCGTCTCTGCACGTTATTGTAGTTGCTAACAATTGTCTACATTTAACACGTTTAATGAAAGCGGAGGAAGTAGAATAATCCTGACTGTGCAGATGTAAAGTACATATAAAAGAAAAAAAGCCAAGAGTTGACGGTTTTACATCAACACATAGACGCATGAAAGGGAGAAAGTTTATAGCAATAATTCTACTGTTCAACTTTCACATAGTTTTACTTGAAGTCATGTCGGTCTATCTTACCATAGAAGAAAACCTAACAAACTTAAATATGGATACGGTTCTCATCTAGGATAAGGCTTTGATTGGTTCTGATGGAAGCTTTTGTTTTCATCCTGACTTAGTTATTTTTTTTTCTTCATTTACCTACAGTACACTGAGTGAGCCCTTCATAAGCATACTTACCGACTTTGTGGCTGCTCTCTTCGGGAGAGAGCAGCCACGTCGGCACGGCAAAGGGCGGGGCAGGGCAATGATGGGCAGAGGTGGTAGAGGCAGAATGGGGGTGGGACGGAGGCGGTATGGGGGCATGGTTGGCGAGGTGTCGTATTTAAGCCACCCCCCCCGCTCTGTAATGCCGATATTACAGGCATTATACTGCAGGGGGCGTGGCTATGATGATGCAATTCAACAAGAATCACGTCATTGACTTTACTCACTAAGTGGGCGGCCGGGCAGGGGGGACCGCAAAAAATTGGAGACTTGCCTGCTCTTCCAGGGGGGGGGGGGGGCGGGAGGGTCACCCGATTTTCGGGAGCCTCCCGGCCATTCCGGGAGAGTAGGCAAGTAAGTTCATAAGGCACATTTCTAGCTCTGGGTAGGACCCCCGGAGTAGCTCAAATTTTTTGTAGCATGGACTCAACATGGTATAGTGAGCACAAGCTTCCTATTCCCTAATGTTAACTTACCTTTCTGCACCAGGTGAGTAGAGGAAATAAAATATCTACAGTTAAGATATGGACACACATTGGCGGGGAAAGAGAGTCAGCTTTTGTAAATTATTGATTGAAAGAAGGGAAAAGGTTTGGTGGCGAAGAGAGAACAGCCCCACCCACAGCATCACCATCTTGCCAAATAATACAATTAAACGGTATAGATTGGGCCAACTGCCAGCCCATTAACAATAGCTTAAGGATTAAATGGATGCCAACTGCCAGCCCATCACCAACTGAAGGCTTAGATGGGGGCCAACTGCCAGCCCATTTCCATCTGAAGGTTTATGTGGGGGCCAACTGCCAGCCCATCACCAACTGAAGGCTTAAATGGGGGCCAACTGCCAGCCCATCACCAAATGAAGGCTTAGATGGGGGCCAACTGCCAGCCAATCTCCAACAGCTCACAACTTATATGGTGGCCAACAGCCAAACCCATCACCAGCAACTCAGGGCTTAGAATCGGCAAACTGCCAGCCCATCACCAGCTGAAGGCTTAAATTGAGGGGGGGGGGGGGCTCCACCTACCAGCCCATCATCAACAGCTCAAGGCTTAGATGAAGGCCAGCTGCCTTCCCATTGCCAACAACTCAATTTAACCAAACTTCCCTGCCAAAGATACATAAAAAGGCCTCCCAGGCCTGTTGGTGTCACTGACCCTAGTGGGCTAGAATCAGCTTAATCCTGTGTATTGGTTGGGAAACACCTCAAAACCTACAGCAAGACAGCCACTGTTACTGTTCTTGCCCACAGAACAATAAATCAATATAAGTGAGCTGGGGAACTTCCAAAGAGTCAAGAGACCTCCCAACCAGGAAATCACAGTCGTAAAGCAGCAACTCAGCCCCAAACCTGTAATAGCACTACACATATAAGACCACAAAAAGGGGACACCTTAAATGTTTAACTCTTGCTCCTGCATGTATTTTTTTGAGACTCCTTCAAACTCAATAGGTACACAAACCAGCTAGATCTCAGCATCATTGGTGTCAACGCTTGCAAGTATATTTAGCATTTTTCCTCATCCACATGTAAAAATTACTTGTATTTTAGTTCAGTGATGGGTGGAGAGGGTCCTGCAGTGTGACCTACAGTATATGAGATGCTCACTCAGTTTTTGTTAATTTTCATCCCCCGACTGATGAGATAAATTTCAAATATTATGCAAGAAAATTAAGCAATTTCAGTTTGCATTTTTAAAGCACCAAGTTGCATAGTGGAGGGAGATTGGAACGTTTTTGCCTCATTGCACATTTGTCTGAAATTTTGTGCAATTCTTTGGCGGTATTTGTTCTTACCTATTCCTAGTCCTGCCAACACCACAAAAAGAATCGTAACGTAAATGTACAGATGCAGTGCAGAACTATATTCTCAGGCAGGATACGGTAATGGTGAAACGCGTAGGTTATATCATCAGTACTCTACGCCTCGGTGTGTCACGCTGAATATCATGGGGTGTGTGTGATTTTTACCACAATTTCACCAATTTCTAATATCAAATTAACAGGAGGCAAAGAGCATGTGTTACCTGAATCTAGAACATGATCGTATTAGCCAGAGATTGTGTAATATGACAAAGATAGAACTATTCAAAGTTAATCGCAAATAAGATTTTACTCACCGGTAAATCTATTTCTCGTAGTCCGTAGTGGATGCTGGGGACTCCGTAAGGACCATGGGGAATAGACGGGCTCCGCAGGAGACTAAGCACTCTAAGAAAGATTTAGTACTACTGGTGTGCACTGGCTCCTCCCTCTATGCCCCTCCTCCAGACCTCAGTTAAGGAAACTGTGCCCGGATGAGCTGACATTACAAGGAAAGGATTTTGGAATCCAGGGTAAGACTCATACCAGCCACACCAATCACACCGTATAACTTGTGATAAACTTACCCAGTCAACAGTATGAACAACAACAGAGCATCAAACAATGGATGCCAACATAACCCTTTATTAAGCAATAACTATATACACGTATTGCAGAAAGTCCGCACTTGGGACGGGCGCCCAGAATCCACTACAGACTACGAGAAATAGATTTACCGGTGAGTAAAATCTTATTTTCTCTAACGTCCTAGTGGATGCGGGGACTCCGTAAGGACCATGGGGATTATACCAAAGCTCCCAAACGGGCGGGAGAGTGCGGATGACTCTGCAGCACCGAATGGGCAAACACAAGGTCCTCCTCAGCCAGGGTATCAAACTTGTAGAACTTAGCAAATGTGTTTGAACCCGACCAAGTAGCTGCTCGGCAAAGCTGTAATGCCGAGACCCCTCGGGCAGCCGCCCAAGAAGAGCCCACTTTCCTTGTGGAATGGGCTTTCACTGATTTTGGATGCGGCAATCCAGCCGCAGATTGAGCCTGCTGAATCGTGCTACACATCCAGCGAGCAATGGTTTGCTTTGAAGCAGGAGCACCCAGCTTGTTCGATGCATACAGGATAAACAACGAGTCAGTCTTCCTGACTCCAGCCGTCCTGGCTACATAGATCTTCAAAGCCCTGACTACATCAAGCAACTTGGAATCCTCCAAGTCACGAGTAGCCGCAGGCACCACAATAGGTTGGTTCTAATGAAAAGATGACACCACCTTCGGCAGAAATTGCGGACGAGTCCGTAATTCTGCCCTGTCCATATGGAAAACCAGATAGGGGCTTTTACATGACAAAGCCGCCAATTCTGACACACGCCTAGCCGTAGCTAAGGCCAATAGCATGACCACTTTCCACGTGAGATATTTTAACTCCACGGTCTTAAGTAGCTCAAACCAGTGAGATTTCAGGAAACTCAACACCACGTTAAGATCCCAAGGTGCCACTGGTGGCACAAAAGGGGGCTGAATATGCAGCACTCCCTTTACAAACGTCTGAACTTCAGGAAGAGAAGCCAGTTCCTTTTGAAAGAAAATGGATAGGGCCGAAATCTGGACCTTTATGGACCCCAACTTCAAGCCCATAGTCACTCCAGACTGTAGGAAGTGCAGGAACCGGCCCAGCTGGAATTCCTCTGTAGGGGCCTTCCTGGCCTCACACCAGGCCACATATTTTCGCCATATACGGTGATAGTGTTTTGCTGTCACGTCCTTCCTAGCCTTTATCAGCGTAGGAATAACTTCATCCGGAATGCCTTTTTCCGCTAGGATCCTGCGTTCAACCGCCATGCCGTCAAACGCAGCCGCAGTAAGTCTTGGAACAGACAGGGCCCCTGTTGCAACAGGTCCTGTCTGAGAGGCAGAGGCCATGGGTCCTCTGTAAGAATTCTTGCAGTTCCGGGTACCAAGTCCTTCTTGGCCAATCCGGAACAATGAGTATTGTTCTCACTCCTCTTTTTCTTACGATTCTCAGCACCTTGGGTATGAGAGGAAGAGGAGGAAAACACATAGACCGAATGGAACACCCACGGTGTTACTAGTGTGTCCACAGCTATCGCCTGAGGGTCTCTTGACCTGGCGCAATACCTTTGTAGCTTTTTGTTGACGGGACGCCATCATGTCCACCTGTGGCAGTTCCCATCGATTTGTAATCTGAGTGAAGACTTCGTGATGAAGTCCCCACTCTCCCGGGTGGAGGTCGTGCCTGCTGAGGAAGTCTGCTTCCCAGTTGTCCACTCCCGGAATGAACACTGCTGACAGTGCTTGCACGTGATTCTCCGCCCAACGAAGAATCCTGGTGGCTTCCGCCATCGCCACTCTGCTCCTTGTGCCGCCCTGGCGGTTTACATGAGCCACTGCGGTGATGTTGGTTGCGAAGCAGAGGCTCCGCTTGACTCAGGGCGTTGTATATGGCCCTTAGTTCCAGGATATTTATGTGCAGACAAGCCTCCTGACTTGACCACAACCCTTGGAAGTTTCTTCCCTGAGTGACTGCCCCCCATCCTCGGAGGCTCGCATCCGTGGTCACCAGGACCCAGTCCTGTATGCCGAACCTGCGGCCCTCGAGAAGGTGAGAACTCTGCAGCCACCACAGAAGAAACACCCTGGCCCTTGGGGACAGGGTGATCAGCCGATGCATCTGAAGATGCGATCCGGACCACTTGTCCAACAGATCCCACTGAAAGATCCTCGCATGGAACCTGCCGAAGGGAATGGCTTCGTACGCTGCCACCATCTTTCCCAGGACTCGCGTGCAGTGATGCACCGACACCTGTTTCGGTTTTAAGAGGTCTCTGACTAGAGTCACGAGCTCCTGAGCCTTCTCCGCCGGGAGAAACACCTTCTTCTGGTCTGTGTCCAGAATCATGCCCAGAAAGGGCAGACGCGTCATAGGAATCAGCTGCGACTTTGGGATATTCAGAATCCAGCCATGCTACTGCAACACTTCCTGAGAGTGTGCTACGCTGATCAGCAACTGCTCTCTGGACCTCGCCTTTATGAGGAGATCGTCCAAGTATGGGATAACTGTGACTCCTTGCTTTCTCAGGATCACCATCATTTCCGCCACTACCTTGTTAAATATTCTCGGTTCCGTGGAGAGCCCAAACGGCAACGTCTGGAATTGGTAATGACAGTCCTGTACCACAAATCTGAGGTACTCCTGATGAGGTGGATAAATGGGGACATGCAAGTAAGCATCCTTGATGTCCAGAGACACCATAAAATCCCCCTCTTCCAGGCTTGCAATGACCGCTCTGAGCGATTCCATTTTGAACTTGAATCTTTTCAGATAAATGTTCAGGGACTTTAAATTCAATATGGGTCTGACCGAACCGTCCGGTTTCGGTACCACAAACATTGTGGAATAGTATCCCCTTCCCTGTTGAAGGAGGGGAACCTTTACCACCACCTGCTGGAGATATTACTTGTGAATTGCCGCTAACAGTACTTCCCGTTCCATGGGGGAAGCTGGCAGGGCCGATTTGAGGTAACGGTGAGGGGGCATCACTTCGAATTCCAGCTTGTATCCCTGAGACACAATCTGTATAGCACAGGGATCCACCTGTGAGCGAACCCACTGGTGGCTGAAATTTCGGAGACGCGCCCCCACCGCTCCTGGCTCCACCTGTGGAGCCCCAGCATCATGCGGTGGATTTAGTGGAAGCCGGGGAGGACTTCTGTTCCTGGGAACTAGCTGTATGGTGCAGCTTCTTTCCTCTACCCCTGCCTCTGGCAAGAAAGGACGCACCTCTGACCTTCTTGCTTCTTTGTGATCGAAAGGACTGCATTTGGTAATACGGTGCTTTCTTAGGCTGTGAGGGAATATATGGCAAAAAATTTGACTTCCCAGCCGTAGCTGTGGAAACTAGGTCCGAGAGACCGTCCCCAAACAATTCCTCACCCTTGTAAGGTAAAACCTCCATGTGCTTTTTGGAGTCGGCATCACCTGTCCATTGCCGAGTCCACAGGACCCTTCTGGCAGAAATTGACATTGCATTTATTCTAGAGCCCAGTAGGCAAATGTCCCTCTGGGCATCCCTCATATATAGGACAGCGTATTTTATATGCCCCAGGGTCAGTAAAATGGTATCCTTGTCTAAGGTATCCAGTTCCTCAGACAGATTATCTGTCCATGCTGCTACAGCACTACACATCCAGGCCGACGCAATTGCCGGCCTCAGTAGAGTACCTGAATGTGTATAAACAGACTTCAGGATACTTTCCTGCTTCCTATCGGCAGGATCGTTTAGGGCGGCCGTATCCTGTGACGGCAGGGCCACCTTCTTAGATAAGCGTGTTAGAGCTTTATCTACCCTAGGGGAGGATTCCCAGCGTAACCTGTCCGTTGGCGGGAAAGGGTATGCCATAAGTAACCTTTTGGAAATCAGCATTTCCTATCGGGGGAATCCCACGCTTTTTCACATAACTCATTTAACTCATGTGAAGGGGGAAAAGTCACCTCTTGCTTTTTCTCCCCATACATATAAACCCTCTTGTCAGGGACAGGGTTTACCTCTGATATGTGCAATACATCCTTCATTGCTATAATCATGTAGCGGATGGCTTTAGCCATTTTAGGCTGCAATTTTGCTTCATCGTCATCGACACTGGAGTCAGAATCTGTGTCGATATCTGTGTCAACAATTTTGGATAGTGGGCGCTTCTGAGACCCTGACGGCCTCTGCGCTGTAGGATCAGGCATGGGCTGAGACCCCGACTGTCCCAATGCATCAGCTTTATCCAACCTTTTATGCAAGGAGTTTACATTATCATTTAACACCTTCCACATATCCATCCAATCAGGTGTCGGCGCCGTCGGCGGAGACACGTCATTCATCTGCACTTGCTCTGCCTCCACATAGCCCTCCTCGTCAAACATGTCGACACACGCGTACCGACACACCACACACACAGGGGATGCTCTATATGAGGACAGGACCCCCACAAGGCCTTTTGGAGAGACAGAGAGAGAGTATGCCAGCACACACCCCAGCGCTATATGACCCAGGAATCACACAGTAACTTAGTGTTTACCCAGTAGCTGCTGTATATATGATTAATGCGCTAAATTTATGTGCCCCCCCTCTCTTTTTACCCTCTTTCTACCGTGAATCTGCAGGGGAGAGCCTGGGGAGCTTCCTCTCAGCGGAGCTGTGGAGAGAAAATGGCGCTGGTGAGTGCTGAGGAAGAAGGCCCCGCCCCCTCAGCGGTGGGCTTCTGTCCCGCGATTTTGTGTAAAATTAATGGCGGAGGCTCATGCATATTACAGTGCCCAGCTGTATATATGCTGCTTTTGCCAGGAGGTAATCAATTTCTGCCCAGGGCGCCCCCCCCCCTGCGCCCTGCACCCTACAGTGACCGGAGTGTGTGGGTTAGTGTGGGCGCAATGGCGCACAGCTGCAGTGCTGTGCGCTACCTCATATGAAGACAGGAGTCTTCTGCCGCCGATTTTGACGTCTTCTTGCTTCAACCCGCCGGCTTCTGTCTTCTGGCTCTGCGAGGGGGACGGCGGCGCGGCTCCGGGAATGGACGACCAAGGTTAGGTTCCTGTGTTCGATCCCTCTGGAGCTAATGGTGTCCAGTAGCCTAAGAAGCGCAACCTATCCGCAGTTAGTAGGTTTGCTTCTCTCCCCTCAGTCCCACGTAGCAGAGAGTCTGTTGCCAGCAGAAGCTCTCTGAAAATAAAAAAACCTAACTAAAATACTTTCTTATTAGCAAGCTCAGGAGAGCTCACTAAAATGCACCCAGCTCTGTCCGGGCACAGATTCTAACTGAGGTCTGGAGGAGGGGCATAGAGGGAGGAGCCAGTGCACACCAGTAGTACTAAATCTTTCTTAGAGTGCCCAGTCTCCTGCGGAGCCCGTCTATTCCCCATGGTCCTTATGGAGTCCCCAGCATCCACTAGGACGTTAGCGAAAAGCATTTACTTTTAAGGCTTTTCCTCCATGTCTGTAATTACACCTTCAATCTCAAAAGTATTTGAAACAATGCAAAAAAAATTTCATTAAAGAAAGGTCACTGGCTAATAAAGTATTTGGCACCATGCAATGTAGAGTAGGGAATTTAATGTAAGAAGGTGATCCCATCGTATCTCCACAATAATTCTCAAATCTGAAGGTATTGTAATACATACTGTACTTCTAACGAGCCATGCTCATATAGTTATGAGTTTTCAAAGGAAATGGTGGTAACTAGGAACAACGAGTGATGTTACTTTATAATCTACAAGTACAGTACTCTGTCCTATATTGCAGAGAGGGGAATCCAGGCTCAGCAGTGAGCAGCTAAAGAAGAGGAATGCATGTAACTTGCATATACAGGATCCGGCTCTACAGAACGCAGTAAAAATGCCGGCTGTGGGGTGACCGGCGTTCAGGAGACAGACACCGGAATCGCAACAGCCGGAATTTTACCAACGGCCAGAATACCGACACCCGCCCATAACTCCCACTCAGTTGGTGGGTCCGCGCCGCAAATCAAATGGGAATAGAACCTATGGTTATCGAAGCTTGCCACCAGGCCCGAAGTGTGGCGAACGCAGCAGGCCCGCTAGGGGACTCACTGCGGGTATTCCAGCAGACGGGGTGCAGCTGTCTGTATACTGACAGACGGCATCCCGTCTGCTGGTCTTACATATCGGATCCAGCTCTACAATCTGGTCTTACATATCGGATCCAGCTCTACAATCTATTACAACATTGCAACTGTACTCTTGAAATACCTGTTTATTATAGTTGCATTTGGACAGGAGAATACAGTACACCGCTACAGTTATTACTATCACAAATGTATCCAATACACAGAGTATAAATACAGTTTTATCTAAGGGCAAAGGAAATAGAAAATTCTGTCTGACAGTTATAAAGGGCTTGGTGGAGAAAAACCCCAGAAGCTTCTGCCGAAATAAGTCCTGTGGGAAGACATGGTGATGATGTAATGTCTCGCTGTTAATTTCCTTTTTAAGCATTTTCCTATTTGCAGCGTACGGCCAGTCGAGCACACCACCACCTACAGGCTGGTAGAAGCTACTGCACCAACATCGCCGGCTTTTACTCTGTGCAATGACTTATGCCCACATACAGGTGTCCTCATATACCTGGGGATAAATATAATAGCCGGCGTTTTGACAGAGATGCTGGACTTTGTGCAAGTCTGCCCGTTTTTTGTTTTGTTTTGTTTTTTACGCAACAATCGTTTACACGGCAAAACTAACCTGGTTTTACCTTGTAAATGTACAGATGTGCAAATGTCAGACATCAAAATGACCACTGCAATCTAGCAATCTAGACTTATCGCTCTCAGATGTTATTTATGCAAAAAACATGACCATTTTTAATGTGAAAATTGCTCAGTGCGGCTAAAACGGAAGATACTTGTATGACTATTACACTAAGGTCTGGTCTACAGTGTCACAAAACGTTTATGAATATTAAGCTGCGATATGACCTGCAGCATCATAATACTCGTATGAAATTGCGGTACAACCTACAGCAGGCCTGGCCAACCTGTGGCTCTCCAGATTTTGGGAAACTACAAGTTCCAGGCATGCCCTTCTACACTTTTGCTATTAGGAAATGCTAAAACTGTGGTAGAGCATGCTGGGATCTGTAGTTTCACAACAGCTGGAGAGCCACAGGTTGGCCAGGCCTGACCTACAGTGTCACAATACGTGTATGACTATACACTGCGGTCTGACCGGCAGTGTCACAGAAAAAATAACAGTATAGTACACTGGGGTATAGCACAAAACACAAATATACATACAGTATATATATATATATATATATATATATATATATATATATATATATGTGATGAGCGGATTCGGTTTTACTCGGTTTTACTCGGTTCTCAAAACCGAATCTTATTGGCTATCCAAAACACGTGACATCCGTGAGCCAATAAGATTCGGTTTTGAGAACAGAGTAAAACCGAGTAAAACCGAATCCGCTCTGTAGCATGCAACGTCCGGCACTCCAAATAGTCATGCAAGCAACATGCGGGGTGCCCTAATCTTGTTATGCAACAGTCTGAATGGATTACAGGCGGCACTCACGGACTCACTCAAGAACGACCTGGAACCCCCAAGTCTGCTTACAACGTTTCGGATTTTAATATTCTTTGTCAGGGAACAAAATATACAAGACATTAAAGCTTACCTTTAATAATATATATATATATATATATATATATATATATATATATATATATATATATATAGTCCATAGATGCAACCCGGCACTCTGCTGTCCCCGTAGGGGTACTCGCTCTGGTGCCCTCCTAGGGGTGGAATGGCCCCAATACAAGCTGAAGGGTGTAGGCGGCACTCAGAGTCTTGCACACTGTCGTTTAGAAAAAAAGCCATGTGTGTTTATTGATCAACATATATATATATATATATATATATATATATATATATATATAATAGCCCAGATCTGTGGTGGGCGGAGTCACAGTCACAGATCCTGCCAATTATATAGGCTGCAGGCACGGGGAGGGGGGGAAGGGGATGGCTGAGGCACAGCGCTCTCCCTGGCCGGCAGTCTGCCCCGGGGCACAGCTCTCCAAGCGCAGCCCCTCTCTGTGCACCATGCTGCATGGGGGTCTGCTCAGCTGCGTGACCCGGGGATCAGGAACCAGCGCCTGCCCGCTGACCCCGCCGCCCACCTCACCTGCAGCAGCCGGGCACCGTACTCCACCCTGTGCGGGAACGGCACCACCATCATGTCTTCCGCTCCTCAACACCCTGAGCAGGTCGGGGGGCGCAGCAGCTGAGGACATTACATGGTTCAAGCCATGGACCAGAGGAGTATGGACAACCCCCCCAATCGCCCCTCCCCCACCCGCGTGACCAGGGGCAGATTGGGAACAAAAAGCGGCCCTGGAAAAATTTGTACTAGTGGCCCCACATGGGCAGCACCAGAGGTGTAAGGTCTAGCCATGGGCCATGGCTGCAGCTCCCTCCCCCAAAGACTTTCCAGATAGTGGGCATGTCCAGCATCAAGGGGAAGGTAAAAGGAAATAAAATTAAATATTATGAGCACATTATATGATACACCTTCAGAATTTAGGAAACTATATAATTCTTTAGAAAGATATATTTTCTTGCTTATTACACCAACCATATCCCAATCACTATTCACTCAATCTTATATGTCAGCCAAGCAGGCAGACAGAGCATACACTAGATCACAGGTTCTCAAAGTCGGTCCTCAGGACCCCACACAGTGCATGTTTTGCAGGTAACCCAGCAGGTGCACAGGTGTATTAATTAGAGATGAGCGGGTTCGGTTTCTTTGAATCCGAACCCGCACGAACTTCACTTTTTTTTTCACGGGTCCGAGCGACTCGGATCTTCCCGCCTTGCTCGGTTAACCCGAGCGCGCCCGAACGTCATCATGACGCTGTCGGATTCTCGCGAGACTCGGATTCTATATAAGGAGCCGCGCGTCGCCGCCATTTTCACACGTGCATTGAGATTGATAGGGAGAGGACGTGGCTGGCGTCCTCTCCATTTAGATTAGATTTAGAAGAGAGAGAGAGAGAGAGATTGCTGTGATACTGTAGATTAGAAGAGAGTGCAGACAGAGTTTAGTGACTGACGACCACAGTGACCAGTGACCACCAGAGACAGTGCAGTTGTTTGTTTTATTTAATATATCCGTTCTCTGCCTGAAAAAAACGATACACAGTCACACAGTGACTCAGTCTGTGTGCACTGCTCAGCCCAGTGTGCTGCACATCAATGTATTGTATATAAAGCTTATAATTGTGGGGGAGACTGGGGAGCACTGCAGGTTGTTATAGCAGGAGCCAGGAGTACATGATAAATAATATTATATTAAAATTAAACAGTGCACACTTTTGCTGCAGGAGTGCCACTGCCAGTGTGACTAGTGGTGACCAGTGCCTGACCACCAGTATATTAGTAGTATTGTATACTATCTCTTTATCAACCAGTCTATATTAGCAGCAGACACAGTACAGTGCGGTAGTTCACGGCTGTGGCTACCTCTGTGTCGGCACTCGGCAGGCAGTCCGTCCATCCATAATTGTATTATAATATATACCACCTAACCGTGGTTTTTTTTTCGTTCTTTATACCGTCGTCATACTAGTTGTTACGAGTATACTACTATCTCTTTATCAACCAGTGTACAGTGCGGTAGTTCACGGCTGTGGCTACCTCTGTGTCGGAACTCGGCAGGCAGTCCGTCCATCCATAATTGTATGATAATATATACCACCTAACCGTGGTTTTTTTTTCGTTCTTTATACCGTCGTCATACTAGTTGTTACGAGTATACTACTATCTCTTTATCAACCAGTGTACAGTGCGGTAGTTCACGGCTGTGGCTACCTCTGTGTCGGCACTCGGCAGGC
Source organism: Pseudophryne corroboree (assembly GCF_028390025.1). Lineage (NCBI taxonomy): Eukaryota > Metazoa > Chordata > Amphibia > Anura > Myobatrachidae > Pseudophryne > Pseudophryne corroboree. The sequence goes on from NW_026968608.1 coordinate 79,841, forward strand.
AGTCCGTCCAACCATAATTGTATTATATACCACCTAACCGTGGTTTTTTTTTCATTCTTTATACCGTCGTCATACTAGTTGTTACGAGTATACTACTATCTCTTTATCAACCAGTGTACAGTGCGGTAGTTCACGGCTGTGGCTACCTCTGTGTCGGCACTCGGCAGGCAGTCCGTCCAACCATAATTGTATTATATACCACCTAACCGTGGTTTTTTTTTCATTCTTTATACCGTCGTCATACTAGTTGTTACGAGTATACTACTATCTCTTTATCAACCAGTGTACAGTGCGGTAGTTCACGGCTGTGGCTACCTCTGTGTCGGCACTCGGCAGCCCGTCCATAATTGTATATACCAGTGACCTAACCGTGGTTTTTTTTTCTTTCTTTATACATACATACTAGTTACGAGTATACTATCTCTTTATCAACCAGTCTATATATTAGCAGCAGACACAGTACAGTGCGGTAGTTCACGGCTGTGGCTACCTCTGTGTCGGCACTCGGCAGCCCGTCCATAATTGTATATACCACCTAACCGTGGTTTTTTTTTCTTTCTTTATACATACATACTAGTTACGAGTATACTATCTCTTTATCAACCAGTCTATATATTAGCAGCAGACACAGTACAGTGCGGTAGTTCACGGCTGTGGCTACCTCTGTGTCGGCACTCCGCAGCCCGTCCATAATTGTATATACCAGTGACCTAACCGTGGTTTTTTTTTCTTTCTTTATACATACATACTAGTTACGAGTATACTATCTCTTTATCAACCAGTCTATATATTAGCAGCAGACACAGTACAGTGCGGTAGTTCACGGCTGTGGCTACCTCTGTGTCGGCACTCGGCAGCCCGTCCATAATTGTATATACCACCTAACCGTGGTTTTTTTTTCTTTCTTTATACATACATACTAGTTACGAGTATACTATCTCTTTATCAACCAGTCTATATATTAGCAGCAGACACAGTACAGTGCGGTAGTTCACGGCTGTGGCTACCTCTGTGTCGGCACTCGGCAGCCCGTCCATAATTGTATACTAGTATCCAATCCATCCATCTCCATTGTTTACCTGAGGTGCCTTTTAGTTGTGCCTATTAAAATATGGAGAACAAAAATGCCACTCCTAGATGGGCCCGGTGTTTGTGTCGGCCACTAGGGTCGCTAATCTTACTCACACAGCTACCTCATTGCGCCTCTTTTTTTCTTTGCGTCATGTGCTGTTTGGGGAGGGTTTTTTGGAAGGGACATCCTGCGTGACACTGCAGTGCCACTCCTAGATGGGCCCGGTGTTTGTGTCGGCCACTAGGGTCGCTTATCTTACTCACACAGCGACCTCGGTGCAAATTTTAGGACTAAAAATAATATTGTGAGGTGTGAGGTATTCAGAATAGACTGAAAATGAGTGTAAATTATGGTTTTTGAGGTTAATAATACTTTGGGATCAAAATGACCCCCAAATTCTATGATTTAAGCTGTTTTTTAGTGTTTTTGGAAAAAAACACCCGAATCCAAAACACACCCGAATCCGACAAAAATAATTCGGTGAGGTTTTGCCAAAACGCGTTCGAACCCAAAACACGGCCGCGGAACCGAACCCAAAACCAAAACACAAAACCCGAAAAATTTCAGGCGCTCATCTCTAGTATTAATTACTCACTGACCCGTTTTAAAAGGTCCGCAGGTGGAGCTAATTATTTTACTTGCGCTTCTATGAGGAGACCTGCAAAACATGCCCTGTGTGGGGTCCTGAGGACCGAGTTTGAGAACCTGTGCACTATATCATCTGCTAAGTGGCAAAGTAATTTTCAGACATACAACTTATTTAGCATCTTATTCGTTATGTCTATAAATAGGACCACATGTCCTCAAACAAAACAGGCCCCACGGGTGCGTCGGCCCACCGGGAATCTTCCCTGTAAGCCCTATGCCCAATCTGCCTCTGCGCGTGACCCCCGCCCCTCCCCCACCCTCAGGCACCCTCGCACCTGCCCCTCCCCCACCCGCTGGACTCTGGAGAGGAGAGTATTAAAATATGGGTGAAATGTGTGCGGTGTGGGCCCCCCTGGACCGTGTGCACTGCACACTTTGCACCCATGATAGAAACGCATATTATATATATATATATATATATATATATATATATACACACACACACACACACACACACACACACACAATATCGGATAGGCACTCACCCTTCCCTGTAAATGGAGCCCCGGTGCCTTCTGGAAACAGTTACACATACGGCATTTCCTAGCATGCAGTGGCACTCAGGGACAGACTCATGGATGTTCAAAACAAACCGTGTTTAATCCATTCCAAAGCAAAAGAGGTCCATCCAACGTTTCGGGGTGCTAACACTAGAGATGTGCACCGGAAATTTTTCGGGTTTTGTGTTTTGGTTTTGGGTTCGGTTCCGTGGCCGTGTTTTGGGTTCGAACGCGTTTTGGCAAAACCTCACCGAATTTTTTTTGTCGGATTCGGGTGTGTTTTGGATTCGGGTGTTTTTTTCAAAAAACACTAAAAAACAGCTTAAATCATAGAATTTGGGGGTCATTTTGATCCCAAAGTATTATTAACCTCAATAACCATAATTTCCACTCATTTTCAGTCTATTCTGAACACCTCACACCTCACAATATTATTTTTAGTCCTAAAATTTGCACCGAGGTCGCTGGATGACTAAGCTCAGCGACCCAAGTGGCCGACACAAACACCTGGCCCATCTAAGAGTGGCACTGCAGTGTCA